>NC_066870.1:26230114-26530114 GCF_022985175.1 Labeo rohita
AAATCTTCAGCATGTTTCTTCCTATCAACGACACTAGGGCGGAATTAGTTACATACCCAGGAGAAACAAAAAATAGATTTCTTATATAATACCTTTTTTTTTTTTTAACAGTGCAATAAAGTACAGTAGTACTCTTTACATTTGCTTTTGCACTTATTAATGTTCTATTTAATATTCTGTTTGATTTTAAAATATAGAGACAGAATAATTGAGTAGGCTACTATTTGTAAACAGAAAACTGTGAGCAGAAAACTTTTACCACTTTAAAAGGGATAATTCACCCAAAAATGAAAATTCTGTCATTAATTATTCACTGTCATGGCGTTTCAAACCTTCGTTCGTGTTCAGAATACAAATAAGATAGTTTAGATGAAATCAGAGAGCTTACTGACCCTGCATAGACAGCAATGCAACTGACACATTCAAGGCCCAGAAAGGTAGTAAGGACATCGATAAAACAGTCCATCAGTGGTTCAACTGTTATAAGGCTACGAGAATACTTTTTGTGTGAGAAGAAAACCAAAATAACACCTTTTTTTTGTTATTTAACCATTTCTTTTATTCAATGTCAGTCTTTGATGCACGTTCACAAGAGTACCACATCTCTCTTAGTTCATTGTTTGTATATTCTGGTTTGAATAAGTAAGGCTGGGCAAAATAATTGTCGAAATCTTCAACTGTTGCATCAAAGTACAGCTTGCATCTTCCTCTGCTTGTAAACAAGGCGTAGCACAGTCTGGTTCTACATCACACCTCCAGCTCCTGCATCAGCAGCACTGCAGGCTTGCACGCTTGCATCATGGTACTGTCGTGAATGCATGGTGGAAATTGACACAGAAGAGAATAAATTGTCAAAGAAAGTTGTTGATTTTGTTTTCTTTGTGCATAGAAAGTATTGTCGTAGCGTCATAAAATTGAAGTTGAACCACTGATGTCACATGGACTATTTTAACAATATCCTTACTACCTTTCTGGGCCTTGAATGTGTCAGTTGTCTATGCAGGGATTAGAAAGAAGATTTCATCAAAAATATCTTAATTTGTGTTACTAAGATAAATGAAGGTCTCACAGGTTTGAAACGACATGAGGGTGAGTAATTAATGACAGAATTTTCATTTTTGGGTGAGCTATCCTGTTAAAGTCTTCATTAGCACAGTTCAAGCTGTACTATTTGGCTAGATTTGCTGAGAGGGTAAAGGATAGCCTTGGTCTTTACTTTGCACCAGGCAGGAAGTAGGAGAGATGCCAGCTGTCACTGATACTCATTTTGACCTCATTGCATTTACCAGCTTGCCCCTCTCATCTCCCAACCAATACCTTATTGGAATTACACAAGACATTCATTAATTCCCTCACAACACCACTGATTTCAATAAACAAATGTTTTGTAAAAGATGGTTTAAATCCAATTTGATCTTGTATTACTGTACTATTCATAAATCTACTACTAAATAGTTCAGAGAAATTAACAGGGGGCGGAATTATTATTTTTTTTACAGAGAAGTTGTGCAAATGCTATTTTCTCAGTCCAAGTGCAAACATTTTGATGTTGCTGCCAGCAAACAGTAAATCTTTTTTTTATGTGTTTTCACAGTTTTTTTTCTTCTTTTGCCTGTGGTTGTTTTTGCGAAATACATGTCCCAAGTTACTGAGAGAAAGAGTAAACAACCTACTGTATACAAAATATCTTGCTGCAGTAGCAGCTCCATTACATTCTGTGAAGCATACCGAAAATAGCCTGTTTCTTATGCATTCGCATTAAAATGTCATTGCAAACTCAAAGTTACCAGAATTATATGAGTATCATGTATTACATTACCAGAATGCAATGCATTATTTTCAAATGTTTCACTGTTGGGAGGCTTTCTCATGAGGTTTGCAACATTGAAGCTTCTGTGCATGCCAGCATGTCAATAAGGCATGCAAATAACACCTTGCACACAAGCTGTTTTTTCACTTGTATAAATGGGTACACTATGCTCAAGAGAGTGAGCTTATTTAATTTAAGCCCAATCCCATTTGTTTCTCAATGCAGTTTGTTACACAATATGTTTGTGACAATATGTTATGGCTTGCAGTTCAAAATACAGAAAATTAGCTCAGTTGGACAGCCATTTAAATTACATCGCGTGTCAGTCATGAAAGTGCAAAGTGTCATATTCTCTCATAATACAACGTATTACTGGCAGCAGAGTAGCACTGAATAAACCGAATGTCCCAGAGGAGGAACATCTTGCAGCTTCTTCTTGCATAAATCACTCACTGAGACATTTTAATCAGGTAATTATTCATCCTTTCTGTCAGTGACTGGGGAATTCATAATGTACTCCAGATCTGCTGGCTTGAATGGCACTACTGGGATCTGGTTAGAGCGCTGAAATGTTTCACCTCACAGGTTCCGAAAAGCACACACTGCACCTTTGCTAGGATGTTTAAAAGCCAAAATGATGATTTTCTACGAGTGCTTTATTTCACAGTGCTGGAGCTTCGTAGACCCGGGAGGTACCATCATTACGAACAAGACATTCTTGAGTGAATCAAATACCTGAAACGCTACAGTCCACAGGAAGGAAATGTCATCAGCAAGTACTGTGCAGTTAAAACTGAACAATACACCGTTTTATGAGGCAGATTTGAAGTAGCCCCACGAGATCGGAAAAAAAAGTTGTCGCCCGTAGCGAGCTCGGCATAGACAGCCGGGTGACGTAAATCAGCGTGTTTCTGTGTCTGACTTCATGGCGAACATGTTCCTTTCACCTAAGGAATGTTTTTGTTCCCGGACGCCTCTGTCTGCCATTACCCCAAGCAAATTTGTTTGGCTTGTTATGTGCCAGTGAGACTAACTGTGCTCTTTTTGGAAAGCAAAGTCAGCTATATTTTCTTAACATGCTAATGATTTCCCAAAGCCTGTGGCTGTGACATATAACAGAGACATGAACGTACAAACTGCTGTTGTATAAGGCATTCTCAACCTCTCACCTCCCTCTGTTCACACAGTGCTGGACCTGAGGTCATTTTCCGTTCCTGAAAGTGCGTCTGTGGAGGGAAGCAAAGGTGAGTTTTTTACTTAAGTGTGAATATATTATATCCCCTCTGGTATATACACTACAGGTGCCTTGTTGTACGGGTAATGACCTGGCCTGCAAACCAGCTGCATTGCTTTATTGAGATACAGCGTCATAGGACACCTGCAGAAAGTTCAGTTCTTGTATACCTCAAAATCCGTAACCCATTTATAGAAGCAGCCCAGATCTGGTGTAGCCTGGTTCACGCTGGGTCTAATTCCCACCTCACCCCCCAGAAGGCCCAGAAGTGTAAATATTTCCATCTCCACATGTTCTCAATTTTGTTCTGACTGAGAGTGCTCTGTTTTATGAACTGAATGCTGAACTATAAGTGCTGAACAAAATCACGTGTGATGGGTTTTCGCTCTTTCTATGTAACACATATTATAGTATGCGGCATGTCTGTAAATCCCCCACAAACAAATAGTAAAAAGGAGAATGGAATGAAACTCGCTGCCAGCAATGATAAATCACTGAAGGAAAGATTTCATAAACGTTCAGATTAATGATCGCTTCTCAGAATTTCTGTCTTTTGGAATTTTTTCAAATACTGTTTTCTGACTGACTTGGTGTAGATAGATCTGCCCATTTTAATGAGAAGATATTTAGTAAATGATATACATATGTGCATAGTTTACTTTGCACTTTATTTTGAATTAGTAGTGCAGAAACAATATATATTAAATATATATATACACTGTGTGCAGAATTATTAGGCATGTTGATATTCTGGTCATATTTTTTTTCCAAACACATTTTACCAATTCCAAACCACATCAGTCTTAATAACTACTGTTAATTTTGTGTTTAATCATTTATATGTGATATATAATTGTCCGTGAAGGCTGGAAGTGAAAAACTCCTTATATTCAGGTGTGCAGAATTATTAGGCATGTTTTCGTTTACAGCTAAAATGAGCCAAAAAAGAGATTTAACCCAGACTGAAAAGTCCAAATTATTAAATGCCCATGAGAAGAATGCAATACTAATGCATTACAAGAATTTGCAAAGTTAAGGCTTGACCATTGGACAGTGAAATGCTTGTTGAGTCTGCATGGTCAGAAAAAACAGGTGGAGAAGAAAAGATGCATGTTAACTGCAAAAGAATTAGGAATTAAGGTGAAGAATTAGGTGTGACACCATCAGGAACCGTTTCCAGTTCTCCAGCGCCACCATTTTCCAGAACTGCAACCTACCTGGAGTCTTCAGAAGTACAATGTGTCAGGTTCTCAGAGACTTTGCTTGGTAAAAAATCCTAAAAAATGCCCCTGACTTAATAAGAATAACAAGCTGACGTCTTGTGAAATACATGAAGACAGTTTTTTCATATGCTTTAGAGACAGATAAGTTGAGAGTGACTCTTGAAGGACAAGCATCACATCCTCTTGTACCTCTGATTCAAGAATTTATCTTCTAAAATCTGGCAGTAAGTTTTGGGAGTTCATTTTAGTCCATCTCTGCAAGTCAGACTTTTCAGGATAAGAGACTAAACACGAACTCCCAAAACTTACTGCCAGATTTTGGAAGATAAATTCTTGAATCAGAGGCACAAGAGGATGTGATGCTTGTCCTTCAAGAGTCACTCTCAACTTATCTGTTCCTGATGGTGTCACACCTAATTCTTCACCTTAATTCCTAATTCTTTTGCAGTTAACATGCATCTTTTCTTCTCCACCTGTTTTTTCTGACCATGCAGACTCAACAAGCATTTCTCTGTCCAATGGTCAAGCCTTAACTTTGCAAATTCTTGTAATGCATTAGTATTGCATTCTTCTCATGGGCATTTAATAATTTGGACTTTTCAGTCTGGGTTAAATCTCTTTTTTGGCTCATTTTAGCTGTAAACGAAAACATGCCTAATAATCCTGCACACCTGAATATAAGGAGTTTTTCACTTCCAGCCTTCACGGACAATTATACATCACATATAAATGATTAAATACAAAATTAACAGTAGTTACTAAGACTGATGTGGTCTGGAATTGGTAAAATGTGTTTGGAAAAAAAATATGACCAGAATATCAACATGCCTAATAATTCTGCACACAGTGTATAGTCCACAAGACAAAATAATAGTTGAGCTGGTTCTAAAGTATATATACCTTTGATTCTTAACACAGTGTTGTTACCTGAATGATCCACAGCTGTTTTTTTGTTTAGTGATTAGTTGTTCATGAGTCACTTGTTTGTCCTGAACAGTTAAACTGCCTGCTGCCTTTTGGGTTTTCCAGCATTTTTGTGTACTTAAACCTTTTCCAACAATGACTGTATGATCTTGAGATCCATCTTTTTGCACTGAGGACAACTGAGGGACCAATATGCAACTATTACAGAAGGTTCAAATATTCACTGGTGCTTCAGAAGGACACATGATGCATTAAGGGGGGTGAAAACTTTTGGATCTTCAAGATCAGGTTAAACTGAACTTGTTTTGTCTTCTGGGAAACATGTAACATCTTCTGTAGCCTCTGAAGGACAGTAATAAATGAAAACAATACCACATTTAGGCAAAATAAGAGAAATGCCCACCCAAAAATGAAAAAGTGCTGAAAATGTGCTCACCCTCAGGCCATCCAAGATGTAGATGAGTTTGTTTCTGCACCAGAATAGATATAAAGTGATGAGAGTTCAAGCAGCTGATAAAAACATTACATGACTCCAGTCTTGTGGAAAAACCTGTAAGAAACAAAAAACAAAAAAACAAAAAGGCATTTTGAACATTTGCAAATGTAAATCTAAATGGAACTTCAATGTTGCTTTCAGCTAAAATATGAAGACTTTTTCCAGTAAAAAAAAAGTTATCTCATTAGAATCAGGAGAGAAATATGCACCAAATCAAGCACAATTTACAAGCAAAACCATCCAAACAGTTGTTATGTAACAATTAGTAAACAAATAAGGCAAGCAATTATAGTGTTAATAACTGTGTCTGCCAAAGGTGTGAGGGAAAAAACATTAAGTGTGAGTCACAGTCAGTGTTCTCAACAACCAAATGATGTCGATTACATAATGCAGAATATTACAATATTCTACAAAAAGTATTAATGATGCCAAAATAATTGTCATTCTCTGAAGTAAAAATAAATGTAAATAAGTTGTAAATAATATAATTTTTATAATATAATTTTTGGAACCTGTGATTCTTTTTTCAGGATTATTTGATGAATAAAAAGTTTAAAAGAACAGCATTTATTCAAAATAGAAATATTTTCCAACAATATAAGTCTTTACTATCACTTTTTATCATTTTAACACATTCTTGCTGAATAAAAGTATTAGTATAAAAAAAGTATTTCAAAGAAAGAAAGAAAAAAAAATGCATTGACCCCAAGATTTCTATTTTAAATAAATGCTGTTTTTTTTTAACATTTTATTCACTAAACAAACCTGAAAAAGTATCACAGGTTCCAAAAAATATATTAAGCAGCACAACTGTTTGATAATAATTCAGCATATTAGAATGATTTCTGAAGGATTATTTGACAGTGAAGACTGGGGTTATGATTCTGAAAATTCAGCTTTGCCTTACAGGAATAAATTCGATTTTAAAGTATATTCAAATAGAAAACAACTACTTCAAATTGCAATAGTACTGTTTTTTTCTGTATTTTTATTTGGAAAAAAAAACGTAGACTTGATGAGCAGAAAAGTCTTGTCTAAAAAACATTAAAAATCTGACTGATTCCCACTTTTTGAACGGCAGTGTACAGGGATAATTCCATTCATTTTAGGAGAAAAACAAATAAGAATGGACTGTGGTGGTACTGATATTGAAACACTCACACGTGCACAGCACAAAAGCAGACGAACACTAAATCAGCCCACAGTTAAACAATGCTATTTCTGTCTCTCTCATAACAGCCTACAGTATATTGGTAACTAAAGACGCACCCCAGACAAGGAGTATTTAACAGATGTTTGTCCTCACCTCAATAAATCATTTGGCTGTGCTTCTAAAAATTTCTCACCGCTCATAAGCAACGGGTGGAGCTTTCATTTAAAACTTCTCTGGTCTGATTTATGCTGACATACACATTTCTACTGGAAAAAGACCTTTCACATAAAAATAACTTTTAGGTATTCAACCAAAATTTCTAGCATGAAAGGTTTCAACTTTGTCGTGAGGTCACAAACACATCCTTCAACAGCATGAAAACTGGAAACCAGATTGATGGTATTACTTCATTGTTTTGTAATGTAAGTATTAACTTGTTTATGTTGTTAACGTTTTGGCCTAAGGGTCTAAATAGCCATGACATACTCAATCGCTCATTGTTTATCTTCAGCCCATCGAAATATCTGCTGTTAATTTATTTATTAATATAGTTCTTGACACAATTCAATATGGTGTTGCGTAATTCAAGTTTTCATTTCCCTCGATTGAGTTAAACTTCAGTCAATTAATATTTATATGACCAAATCGATATGACTTTCTTCTGTGGAACACAAAAATACCGTATTTTTTGGATTAAGTTTTGGACCCCACTGACATTTACTGTATGGGTTGTTGAAGCGTTCTTCAAAATATCCTATTTTGTGTTCATACAGGTTTGGAATGACATAATGGTGAGTAATATTCATTTTTGGGTGATTTATCACTTTAAGAATCAGATGTAAGTGAGGAACTGGCATATTCAAGTGCTGAACAGTGATAAAAAAGTTATGAATGGAGAGGTTAACTCCCGGACAACATGCGACGGAAAGCTCCCTCTGGAGACATTATAGCTAGTCCCAAAAGATCAAACATCTTTTGGCCCAAATCTCTCTCTCTCTTTGCTTCCACCTTGACCTGAGGCAGAAATCTCCTTTGGGGAGACCCAACCCCTTTCCTTCTTTTCCTTTCCACACCCCCATGACAATTTCTTGCCCAACCAGTGGTGGAGGCTGTGACATTTGAGTACATCACATATGCTGCCCACCTCCAACAAAGCATTACTCACACTGTGACAGCCCTGCTCTGGGTGCTGTGTTTAAAAGAGCTTGCTTAGCCTCATGTACGCTCAGTGGGCTTCCAGGCACATGAGATACGGTGACTCTGTAACAACACAGGAACAACCACAAGGCATTTTTGTGACTGTGGAACATCTGATTTACAAAATAATCTGATTACATGCAGGGGCAGACTAACACATACACCAGCATTAACATCAGAATGTACGTGCCTGGGGCCGTGCTGGCCCTCTGCCTGCCCTGCTTTTTGAGTGGGAATGTGTTTGGTTATGAATATGGAGAGGATTACTACTATAATGGAATCTCCAATGGTGAACGGCTGCAAAGTAAGTACTTTTCAATTCCAGGTGTCTCTTTGTTTTTATATAATTTGCTGTACTGAAACTTTGCTTCTCAATTGCCTCAAAAATATTAATGACTGCATAACAACTACTGAATAAATGGTTAGTTGAAATTTTTTTTTTTTTTTTAAAGATTCAGTTAAACAGATAATGTAAAAAAGACAATGTTATACTGGTCATCAAGTCTTTTTTCACTATTTTTAAGTACCTTTTTGTCTTCACCAGTCAACTTTATGTGGTCTTGAAGTGTGACGAATTGATATTAAAAATATTACCAGTCAAAAGTTTTTTAATGTTTCTCTCTTCTGCTCACCAAGCCTGCATTTATTTGATCTAAAGTACAGCAAAAAGAGTTCTGAAATAATTTTTCTATTTAAAATGACTGTCTATGTAATTAATTTCTGTGATTTCAAAGCTGAATTTTTAGTATCATTACTCCAGTTACATGATCCTTCAGAAATCATTCTAATATTCTGATTTGCCGCTCAAAAACATTTATTATTATTATGTTGAAAACAAATGAGTAGAATATTTTCAGGTTTCTTTGTTGAATAGAAAGTTCAAAAGAACAGCATTTATCTGAAATAGAAATGTTTTGTAACATTATAAATCTTTATTATCACTTTTGTTAAATTTAAAGCATACTTGCTAAATAAAAAAATTATAATTTCTATCATTTCTTTACCAAAAAAAAAAAAAAAAAAAAAAAAAAGATTATATACTGACTCCACGCTTTTGAATGGTATACTGTACAATGTTACAAAAGCTTTTCATTTCAGATAATGCTTTGGATCTTTCTATTCATAAAAGAATTCTAAAAAAAAGAGAGTTCATTAAACATTAAACATTGAAAATCTTACTGTTTAAAAACTTTTGACTGTTACTGTTCAAAAACTTTTTGTACAAATATTTTGTGTCAGTTTTTTTAAATTACATTTATGCTTTTCATATTATTTAAATGCACCTATGGTGTGATAAATTATTTTTTTAAATAACAAATATTTCATATAATTTCTTAAGCTGTCATAAAAGCTGCATGCATATAATTATAAAAAAATAGCTAAATATTACTGTTAAAAGTTAAATGTAGCATATTACAACAAAGGATATGGCAACTTTCTAAAAATATTTGTTGTTAACCACCTAAATTTATTTAAATTTCTGTATTTTTCATGGTTTGAAAGAATAAAATCATGAGTCATGACCCATAACTTTCAAAAATACAGAAGTGTTGGCAGCTTTCCTGACATTTGACATTTACATACCTTTCCACTGACACTCTCCTGCAAAGCCAAGCCTGGAGCTTGAACATATTAACCACAGGATGCTTATGAGCATCATAAAGGTTATTCAATTTCAGAGAACTTATGGCAAAATGGCAGCTAACAATCGTTTGGCCACAACAAAAGCGGCAGCTGGGAAGAACAAAGGATGACAACAAACCAAAAAATGTTAATGTTATTTATTTAAGTAGATTTTGTTTTGAATTGTTATATGATCAAATTACCTTTTAAAAGAGATTTGAAGTTCAGTTCCAGAATGAAAATTTTCTAATAATTTACTCACCCCTATGTCATCCAAGATGTTTTTGAAAGAAGTCTTTCTTTCTTCAGTCACAAAAAAAAAAAAAAATAAGGTTTTTGAGTAAAACGTTCCAAGATTTTTCCAAGATGGTGGCCAATGGGTTGAAGGTCCAAATTGCAGTTTCAGTGCAGTTTCAAAGGGCTCTACATGATCCCATCCGAGGAACAAGGGTCTTACCTAGCGAAACAGTCAGTCATTTTCTTTAAAAAAAAAAATTGTATATACTTTTATCCACAAATGCTCCCCTTACACATACGTTTCTTCACGCATTACGTAATCACATTGGAAAAGTCGTGCGCTGTTAGTTCTCTGTACCTTGGTTAAAAAAGGTAGGGTAGGGCAAAAAACTCATTTTCTCCTACTACTTAAAAAAATGTCCGACATCGTTGTTTTACCTTTTTTTGTAAAGAGCGTTTTACGTAATAATTATGATTACGTAATGTTTGAGGTCGAGCTAGTGCAAGATGAGCATTTGTGGTTAAAAAAAAAATGTACAAAAAATGACCGATTGCTTCACTAGATAAAACCCTTACTCTTCGGCTGGGATCATGTAGAGCCCTTTGAAGCTGCAATGAAACTGCAATTTGGACCTTTAACCTGTTGACTCCCATTGAAGTCCAATATATGGAGAAAAAAACCTGGATTGTTTTCCTCAAAAACTTT
The DNA here is from genome assembly GCF_022985175.1 of Labeo rohita. NCBI lineage: Eukaryota > Metazoa > Chordata > Actinopteri > Cypriniformes > Cyprinidae > Labeo > Labeo rohita. The sequence goes on from NC_066870.1 coordinate 26,240,718, forward strand.
AATTTTTTTGCGACTGAAGAAAGAAACACATCAACATCTTGGATGACATGGGGGTGAGTAAATTATCTGGAAATTTTAATTCTGGAAGTGAACGTCTTCAAAAATGGTTACGTTGCACCAACACAGAGCAGTTAAAACCATACTCTTTGTTTCACAGCAAAAACTACGCAAATTCCCTGTCCGCCTCAAGACCTCTCACGCTGGGAAAAACTCTTCATCATGCTAGAGGACTCTGAGATGAAGCAAAACATGCTCTTGCAGCAGAATGAAGACATGGTTAAGGTGGAGATGGACTCCATACGGAAGGAGCTTCATAAGCTTAACAACAACAAAGCGTGCATCCAAGCTTCAGAAAACACATGCAAATGTATAAGTGAACAGATAAACCGCAATCTGAACCAAGCCATGGAGCAGCTCAGAGAGGCTGCAGATATGTATCAAACCCAAAACAATGACACGCTGCAGCAGCTCCTTCAGTTCAGCAAGAACCAGGCCACCCGTCTCACCAAACTAGAGAGCAGCTCACTGCTAGGAGCAGGTCTGGGGCAAGTGGCCATGAAGACTTTCTCCACTTATCCAAAGGAACAAGAAGCAAGCAATGCAGACAGTGGGAAGCTGGAGAGAGCGCTAATGGCCACCGTTGCAGATCTCCAAAGGGTACATGCCCAGCTGGCCTTTTTTCAGCGAGCAACAGCACACAGATTTCTGCCTTCAGGTAGATGTTTCAACTGTAGGAAAACCAAATCTTCGATTTCACTGTTTTGATCTATCTATCTATCCATCTATCTATTTATATATCTATCTATCTCTTATCCTCAACAATGCTTAATTTAACTGATCAAAAATACAACAAAAACAGTAATATTGAGAAATAAATTATAATATATTTAAGGAACAATTGACGACAGGCTGTTAAATTCTTAGAAAATAAGAATTTAACGGCCACTTTGCATCGTGGCCGCATCACCACCTCGGGTGTGCATTATTTTCGAAGAATTCAACAGATCAAAGTCAATTATTCCGCTTATACTATAGCTACCACACCTCAAGACAACGACCAGATGATATATTTCAAGGCATTCGTCCTGGTTTTGTCCTTAAAATGCTATTGTGGGTAGGATTAACTTCTTACGCTGCTCATCCAACGCCTCCGTTGCTAATTCCAAAACGTCATTTTAGACTTAGTAACGATGCTTGAGCCATTGTTAGCAGACTAATATGCAGTTAAAAATTAAGTTATTAGACAGACAGACAAGCAGACAGACGGAAAGCGATAGAGAGAGAGAAAGAGCAAGCGAGCTTGTTAATGAATTAATTAAGTATTTATTTGTTTGGCCAGTGTCCTTGTGGGTTTTGTTTATTTTGTTGTTTTACGCTGTAAGGACATTTGAAATAATGAAATAATGAAATAATGTGGCGAAGTGATATGGACATGCGGTCAAGAGCTGCCTGGAACTACATTCGCCGCGTGTTTCCTTGAAAATAATTGCACATCTTAGAACGTTTGTCAGCCAATCAGATTGAAGCATTTAACGGCCCCATAATATAATTTAAATTAATCAATAGAAGAGACCGAATGTGATAGTAAAGACATAGGTTCTACAAAAGATTTCTGAGATGTGCAAACACTTAACTTTGTCATTACATGATGATTCAGAGCAATAATGACTTTAATTTCTTGCTCGCTCTTTCTTTTTTTTAAGGTTGTGAAATGGCTTTATTATTCCCAATGCGCTCCAAGCACATCTTCGCCGAGGTAACACCCTCCATGTCCATGTCCCTACAATCATTCACCATCTGTCTGTGGGCCAAAGTGACTCAGTCTCTGAATAGAACAGTGCTTTTCTCTTACGGCACCAAGAAAAACCCTCAAGAGCTCCAGCTTCTTTTGGCAAGACACTCTGTGCTCCTCACGGTGGGCGGTGAGACCCATCTAGTGGAAGCTCACAGTGTAGTAACAGATGGGCAGTGGGGACACTTCTGTGCTGCTTGGAGCTCTGCGCAGGGGCTGGCTACTTTGTGGGTGAATGGAGAGAACGTTGCCAGAGTGCCTGGAGTAGCTGAAGGCCACGTATTGCCCAGAGATGGGTTCATTCTGCTGGGGCAAGAGCGTAGCCGGTCGGGTATGTACAGAGATCTGGACTCATCGGTTGCCTTCACTGGAAAAATTACTGGGGTGAACATGTGGGACCATGTGCTGGATGCAGGGAGAATTAAAGAGTACGCCAGTCAAGACGGATCCTGTGATATCCGCGGGAACGTGATCGGATGGGGTGTGTCAGAGATCATTCCACATGGTGGCGCTCAATATATCAACTAAGACTGCACAAATATACATTGCAATACAAATTTGTACATTTAGTAATATTCTTTATATCATCAATGATTTTGTATTTACCTTCTTTTCATTCCAAATAAAAAGCACTGCTTAAAGGGATAGTTCACCCAAAAATAAAAAATTCTGTCATTTATTACTCACCCTCATGTCGTTCCAAACACCTAAGACCTTCGTTCATCTTCAGAAACCAATTTAAGATATTTTTGGTTTATTCCGAGAGCTTTCTGACCCTGCATAGACAGCAACGCAACTACCACATTCAAGGCCTATAAAGGTAGGAAGGACATTGTTAAAATAGTCCATGTGACATCAGATTTAGTTTGAACTTGTGTGAAGGTTTCAACGGAGAGGATGAACTAAGAGATGGATGTTCTACTTTCTGGGCCTTGAACGTGTCAGTTGCGTTGATGTCTATGCAGGGTCAGAAAGCTCTCAGATTTCATCAAAAATATCTTAATTTGTGTTTCGAAGACAAACAAAGGTCTGGGATGACATGAGGGTGAGTAATTCATGATTTTCATTTTTATTCATTTATTGTGTGTTTACTCATCCTCAGGCAATCCAAGATGTAGCTGACTGTCTTGTAGCTGATGTAGCTGAGGGTTGTAGCTAAAACCATGATCCCTGGTGGTTCATAAAATGTAAGTCAAGGGTACAGTCGCTTCGAGAGAAGAAAGCAGACAAAAACACAAAATGAAGTGCCATGGTTCCTGACAATATACTGAGGTAAAACGATGGGTCTGTGTGAAACTGAACATTATTTACAACATTATTATCTGTAATCCATTCAGGTTCAGGTTCTTATACAGAGCAATCATTTCACTTCATAGGCCCTCATCAGGAGACACAATTTGAAGAATTCATTTTATTTTTTGTAACTGCTTTTTTTACTCTTGAAGTGGCTGTACACATTGACCTATATTTTTATGAATCATCAAGAACCATGGTTTCAGCTAATTATTTTTTTTTGTTGTTGTTGTTTTTTTTACTGTGTCACTAAAGAAACTCAAATGTGACCCTGGACCACAAAACCAGTCATAATTAGAACGGGTATATTTGTAGCAATAGCCAACAATACATTTCATGGATCAAAATTGTCGAATTGTCTTTTATGCCAAAAATCATTAGGATATAAAGTAAAGAGCATGTTCTGTGAAGAGATTTTGTAAATTTTCTACTGTAAATATATCAAAATTTAATTTTTGATTAGTAATATGCATTGCTAAGAACTTCATTTGGACAACTTTAAAGGTGATTTTCTCAATATTTTGATTTCTCTCGTGATATAAAATCAATATCTTGATGTATCTCGTCCAAATATTGTCCTATCCTAACAAAACATACATCAGTGGAAAGCTTGTATAAATTCAGATTTCTACATTTTAAAAAAAATTTACTCTTATGACTGGTTTTGTGGTCCAGGGTCACAAAGGCATTTTGAATGGCCTGGGGGTGTTTCATTTGGGTGAATTATTCCTTTAAAGGGATCGTCTACACAAAAATGAAATTTCTGTCATCATTTACTCTGGAATGCAAAAGAAGATATTTTGATACATTTTATAATCAGTGTGTTTGTGCATTCAATGCTAAAACATTCTTCAAAAAAGATTATTTTGTGTTCCACAAAAGAAATAAAATCAAGCATCTTTGAAATAACATGAGGGTGAGTAAATGATGACGGATATTTCATTTTTGGATGAACTATCCCATTAACCATAAAACACTGTACACAAAGCCAATTAATATAGTTTAATATTGTGTATTGTTTTTTCAATTCTAGCTTTTAGGAGAGAATTGCATTACCATGTAAATAAATTAGTTAAATGCATAAAAAGCTAATAAATTCTAGCGGTGTGGCTCAGTGAGCATAATTAATGGACTACAAATGGAAGAACTGTTTGTCTGTTGTTCCAAATTTACATTTTAATGACTTAAGGTGGGGCAAGTCTGGATTTATTTTCATCACCATGCTGGACATGACTATTTACATTGTTCACCAATGATTCAAAACAGATTTTCCCTCTTCTATAGTTTAGTAATTTACAATGTTTGTCTGGCGTACTGCTGCATAGGTGTTGCTCCAGTATGATTATTGCAAGTTGGTCAAGTCTGACCACAAATAATACAAAATGAACCCAAACAAGGCGTTTGCTTTACCCATAGTGTCAGTAACTCATAACTCAGTGACACCCACATGTGGACAAGTAATGATCGTTAACAATGAGCTGTACTTTCCAGTGGTGTGTGAGACATATGGTCAGAATAGCCCTTCCCTATGTTAAATGAGCTAATTTTGTCCTGTCAACCTAAATATAGACTATATTTAACCATATTTAACTATATTATTTATTATTAAGGCCCGACACATCAGTATCACTGACTGTATATATAAAAGTTGATGTATATCACTTGCTATTTCTGCAGTACAATAGTTTTGTAACATGACAATGGTATAGTGAAGTTCTTGAATGAAACTGAGAATGACATATTATATCTTAAGCATTGTCAGTCATAAAGTAATTACAATTATTCACCTTATTTTTCAACATGGAAGTAAGTCGTCTTCTTTAAATGTGTGAGACGGTTTATTAGCCGCTACAGGGAAATAACAAGAAGAATAACAACGTGCAGCAAACCATAAAACTGTTTGCACTACAAACCAACAGACCATTGTGTTCTTAAATAAGATAATACATTAAAATAATATGGTAAGACACACCAGTTTGCAATATCAAGCAGCAAAACAAGCTGTTTCGTACAGCTAAAAATAGCTGGAAGGCAATGACACTGGAAGCTATTAAATGGCCACGCCATTTATGGGAAAAATAGATGGAGAATTAGAGCTCAGAATTATTTGGAAATCCAAACAGCTCAAATTATGAATCATTTCAGTTAAGATCATAGACAAAGAGGTTTTATTATATGTGAATGCAAAATTGTTGTATATTTGAATGATAAGGATATTCCCAAAGAATATGTACAATTTAGGAACATAATCTTAATTGGCAGTGTCATTGAAAAGCCATTAATGTAGTTTTGGAGTGTTTTTTTCTACACTTTCATGTCCCAGGGGGTTGATTTTTTAAAATGAATTAATTACATTTGTTATATGAAGGACACATTAAAGCTGTCTTGGAAACTTTTATGATCTACTTAACATTTATTTCTTTGCTACTTTTTATGAGAAGGGTCTATTAAAACACAGGTCAGATCCTTGAGTCTCAGCAGGATTATTTTGATGAAAGAAGTGTTGAGAGTGTTGTGTCTGCATTCCTACAGCGTGATAAAACTGTAAAAAGACATATGACAAAACATATATGCAAGAATATTACAACTTACCTGTGTTGGCTACCATTACCTACCTGAAAGTCACTTTATATAATGTCGGGTAGCAAGGAAACAAAAGAAAGCTTCGGTATGCATCTTTGCCTGCTGTTCACTGAAGGACAATGGGTTGGATGCCTTATGAGCCTGTGATGTTACTTCACTTCCTTCTTTCTTTCCTTTGACTTGCTTTCCAGCGTGTCATAAAAGGAGCAAACAGCATATATGTCATTCGACTCATCTCAGTGTTCATAAAAGGTTTTATGCAGTGGGACCATCACATCTGACTGGCTCTTCAGCTTTTCAACATCAACCCATGTACAGTCCACATCCTCATCCCAGAAAATAGCAGTAGACTAAACAGAAATTTTATCAGGCCTGGAAGCTTTGCTGCAAAAGATTAAAGTTTCAACCATTTTTGCATTAGCTGGTACCCAAAGTTCTACTCTTTTAGCAGTGCGCCTGGCATGACAGCGGATCAGCTTTCTAAAGCTCGTCTGCTCCTGAACTCTTCTCTCTAGAGCTGGTTTCTCCTCCTGACACCAGTCTATTACTTCATCCGACTTGTTCCACAACATCCAGTAATTGTCGTTGGCCCATGAGACAGAGGACTGCAATGAACTATCCATCTCTAGCTTGACAATTTGACAGCTGCACAACTTAGACATATATCACAAAGAAAAAGGAATAATCTGGCCAGAGCAATGATTTATACTTTGTAGAACACAGACCACCACTGTGACATCATAATCACTGTAAGAAAGTTCTGTTTTATTCTAGTCATGTTGGAAACTTCTGCCTAAAATTAAAGGATACACTACACACATGGATCATGTTTTGATTTCCAATCATGTTTATAAAAGTTAAATGACAAAACTGGAAGGTCTCAGGCTGAGCAGATTGCCTTGTTTCATTTTATGTATCCACCTTATTTTTAATTTTTTTTTTATTTTTCAATTTTTTCCTATTTTCTAAATTTTTAAATTTTTTAAAGTAAGCTGTTTTCTGGTAATGCGTGAGACTTCCAGTTCATAAGCCGCCGTAGGGAAATAATGAGAAGAATAATAAAGTGCAGTAAACAGTAAAATGAGCTATTTTGTATATCTAAAAATAGCTAGAAGTGGATGAGACCTGAAGGTAGACACATTAGATTTACAAATGGCCACGCCCGCTCTTACAGGAAAAATAAAGTGCAATTATACAATTCATGCACGCTTCTTATCTGAATTTCATTTACTTTTAATTTGTGGCAGCCAGAAATTAGGATATTAGCCTATATACAGTCAAACCAAAAATTTATTCACCTTCAACATTTCTCACATTATCACTAGTTTATTCACTATAGTTTAGAAAATGTTATAAAATATGATGAGAACACAGAGTTAAACTTTGGAAGAACAACTTCATCTTCATAATGTCCGATAACTTTGATAGAAAAGTATGTTATGGAGTACAATCAACCAAAAATTCAGACAACTGTTAGTATGGCAATATTTACACAACTATCAGTGCTTTGTTAACCAATTACCAAGCAATGCTTAATTTTGTTCAGTCTGTGGTGTAAAAAGGTCGCATTAGCAATTAAACAAAACATGGTCAGGTCAACGTGTCTACGTGAATAATTTTTGGTCGCAAATTTGTGAGTTTTACTGGTAGTCTACTGCATGAAGAATTTTTCATTTAACATGTCACTTAATTTTGTTGTCCTCACTTACATAAATGAACTACAATATCCTGCACCCACTAGTAAAAAAATATATTAAAAATATATCTGGTGTCTGAATATTTTTTATGTATAATAAAACTGTAGAATAAGATGGCAATACAGTTTTTATTGTATATAATTTCAAGTTACTTTGTCAATTTATGCAAGAAAATATGTGTGAAAATATTTAATTGTATACATTAAAGTAGTTATTTTATACACAATACATTTACTTATTACTTGTATATTAAATCATCCCTTGTTCTCTGAAATACAGTCAAATCCAAAATTTTTCACACACCAGATATAATTTGTTATATTTTTTCAGTAGTGAGCGTTCATTTATGTAAGTGAGGATAGCAAAATAAAGTAAACTGTGACATATTATACATACTCAAACATTCTTCTTACAGTGGACTACCAGTAAAACTGATACAAATTTGGAACCAAAAATTTGAACTGATCATATTTTGTTACCTCCATTTCTATCAAAGTTATCCGACATTATCAAGAAGAATTTGTTCTGACACAGTTAAGAGCTGTTGTCATATTGTATTACCATTTTCTAAACTATAATAAACTGTGATAATGTGAGAAAGGTTGAGGGTGTCTGAATAAATTTTGGTTTGACTCTTTAAATATTAAGTACAGTAACTGTTGAAGTAAATGTTGTGGGTCTGCGCATTGGCCTCTGGGTGGCACTGTACTCAAAAGGGAGGAGTTGGTTAGAACTGACTATAATGACAGTCTTTTCTGAATGACACGTATGAAAGTTTTGAAAACGCCAATTCAAGCCATTAGTCCGACTTACTTTTTCCGTAAGGTTTAAGTAGCCTATAATTAGAGCTAACTTGAGAAGCATACTTGAAATCAACTGGTGCGTCCATTAAAGGGACAGCATCGCGAGGAGAAAAAAAAAAAAAAACAGACGGATCATTGTGGCTTTTCTAAACATTTACGTTACTGAAGAATCGGATGGCACATAGTCTTTACCGTCTACTGAAGAAGAGGAGGAAAGTATGGGGAAAGGAATTTGTTCGAGACGGCAGAGAAGAATATTTCAGTCTTTCCTACTTCTCATCTTCGTCTGCGGGACGTTGTGCGCCTTCATGATCTCATATGAGATGCATAAAGAGCTGAAAAAGACTGAGGCGACGGCTTTGAAGTACCAGCAGCATCAAGAGTCACTTTCTGCGCAGCTGCAAGGTAGAAAATTAATGAAAAGATCCCACAGCGAAGGCACTTTGTATTAGATTAGTTTGATTAGGGCTTATCTGATTGTTGTGAGATATGTGCTGCATGCCTCCGGAGATTTCTGTTGAAAATGTTTTGGCCTGTTTGTTAATTCCTCTTATCCAAGCATAATAGATGGTACATAATAATTGACACGCATCAGAAACAGCATCAAGATTTTCTTGTGAACAACATTCTTTGAGAATACTTATTTGCTTTCATTGATGGCAATGATTTTTTGGCTCTTAAGCTTTTGAAAGGGGCCCTTTGACAAACATTGGATAACACCACACTGAGGATTTTCACCTCTCTGTGCCAGATTATAGTGTTCATAATATCTATGTGAATCTCATGAAACCTGTCAGTAAATGTTAAGATCACATCTCAGTCCAATAGAAAACAATAAGAAATCATATTTTCATAAAAAAAAAATTGAATCTATACAATTGGACCTTGTGAAATCATTTTTACTCCTAAATTCTCATCACTGTAAAGTGTCTGGTATCCTTTTTCTAATTATTCAGTCATTTATTGTATTACATTAAAAAAAGTGATTTACAGAGATTTTTAAATTAAAAATGAACTTTAATTCATCAAAGGCAGTATAATAAATACTGCTATGAGGTATAAAAAAACCTTTTTTTTATATTAATATTTTTTATTTAATATTTAAATGTTATTCCAATGAGAAAGAGATTGGATTGCAGTAATGATTTAGGGATGAAATTAACTTAATTATCCTGAAAATAATTTCATAACGCAAAAAAGTACAATTATAGTATATGTATATAATAATTCTAATTAATAATATCTATGATGATTTTATATGGTATTATGTGTAGCAACCATATGTCATCAATGTATATTTTGTTTATATATGCAACACAACATATAAAAATCTGTTGATGTTTTTGTAACACATTTTTAAGTACGTATCTCACTTGTATATTTAATATCAACATGTATTGAATTTTATAATTGATATACATATATGTACCAGTCAAAAGTTTTTGAACAGTCAGATTCTCTTCTGCTCACCAAGTCTGCATTTATTTGATCCAAAGTACAGCAAAAACAGTACACGTTTAAAATATTTTTACTATTTAAAATAACTGATTTCTATTTGAATATATTTTAAAATGTATTTTATTCTTGGGATTTCAAAGCTGTTTTTTTTAGCATCATTACTCCAGTAACATGATCCTTCAGAAATCATTCTAAAATTTAGATTTTCTGCTCAAATAAATAAATAAATTAATTAATTAAATAAAATTATTATTGTTACTATGTTGAAAACAGTAAAATTTTAGGTTTCTTTGATGAATAGAAAGTTCAGAAGAAAAGCATTTATCTGTAATAGAAATTTTTTTGTAACATTATAAATGTCTTTATCATCACTGATATTACTGGAGTAATGATGCTGACAATTTAGCTTTGATCACAGGAATAAATTACATTTTAAAATATATTCAAATAGAAAGCAGTTATTTTAAATAGTAAAAATATTTCACAATATTACTGCTTTTGCTGTATTTTGGATCCAATAAATGCAGGCTAGATGAGCAGAAGATAATTATTTATAAAAAAAACATTACTGTTCAAAAACCTTTGACTGGTAGTGTATTTGTATGGGCTAGATATACATATGTTAATATATCAAATTATTCAGATTTCCAATTATTCCAATTTCTTTACTCATTTACTTAAAAGTAAAATAAATAAATGAAATGATAAAAATATTATTTTCTTTCTCTTTTCAGTGGTATATGAGCATCATTCTAAGCTAGAGAAGTCCCTCCAGAAAGAAAGACTGGAGCATAAGAAGGCTGAAGAGGGTAATGTCCTGTTCATTTGCACAATAATTGATTTCCTGATAAACACAGCCCACTTAATCTGGATGCGATTTGATAATGATGATAGATAATGAATGATAATGAGTCCAGGTTGTGCTGAATGCAGTCTGCTTCACGTTTGTTTTTAAAAGCCTCTATTGATTGTCAATACATCATAGATTTGCTTCTGTTTAAGCGGGAATCACAGAAGGCCCTCAACAAAGAAAAGGTAATTTAAAACGTATGGTGTTTTGATTACTAATGATGTGTAAACACGATAGAGCTGCTGTCAGCTGTTGTGGATGCATAATAACTTACAGTTTTGTTTGACCTAACAGCAAGAATCAACCTATCGACTGAATGCTCTGCAGACCGAGCATCAGATCCTGAAGGTGAGATGGCAGAATGGAAGTTTTTGAAAAATTCAAAAACTAGTTGTGATGTTTTAATCATGGATGATGTTGAACATAATAATTCTGATGTATTTTGCATACAACTAAATCAGTCCCAGCATGAAGACTTGAAGATGCAATACTATGAACTTCAAGACAAGCACCAGAATCAAGGACAGGATCATGAACATATTCTGGATGAGCACAGGCTGGAAATAGACAACCTGCAGAGGGAGAAGGAGGTTGAAATATCCAGACTGAAAGGTAAATCTGTGTGCTACTCTTGTATTCAGAGTAATCAGATTTAAGGCTCAGACCAAATCCATTTCCAACCATATAAAATGCACCTGACCATACACATTTGCTAGAGTCTTTCATCACCAGCTTTCCTCTTTGTAGAGAATGTGTACAACCTTCGAGAGGAGAACAGACAGCTGCGGAAAGCTCATCAGGACATCTACACACAGTTACTTGATGTGCAGGTCAGAGAAACTACAAAGGATTCTGTGTTGCATTATGTGATCAGGGTTTAAAGGAAGTTTGCATTTGCATGTATTTCAGTCAAAGACCGATGTTCAGTTTTGCAGTCCTGGAATTTTACTATTCTAGACTTACTGAAATGACAGTTATTCTTTTCTTCCTCATCATTTCAGGAACAGCACAAGAACCTGCAAGCTTCTAAAGATCATCTCTCACTCACATTACAAGACCATAAAAATGCACTTGTTGCAGCCCAGGTGTGTATCATGATTGAAGTAAATCACATTCTGTCACTCCAACACCTTTAACAAACACAGAAACGAACTGGCAAATAAAAAACAATTGATTCTTAAAGGGATAGTTCACCCAGAAATTAAAATTCTCTTATAAACCCATAAAACCTTCATTCATTTTTGGAACACAAAGTAACATATTTTTGATGAAATCCAAGAGCTTTCTGACCCTGCATAGACAGCAACGCAACCAGGACGTTTAAGGCCCAGAAACATAGTAAGGACATCGTTAAAATAGTCCATGTGACACGTGCTTTAACTGTAATGTTGTGAAGCTACAAGAATACTTTTTGGGTACAAAGAAAACAAAAATAATGATTTTATTCCACAATTTCTTCTCTTCCATCTCAGTCTCTGCCACTTTTCACAAGAGTAGCTTTATGGACTACTTTAACAATGTATTTACTATCTTTCTGAGCCTTGAACATGGTTAAAAAAAAAGAGTACTGTTTTAATATATTTCATAATTTAATTTATTCCAAAACTGGCAAAGCTGAATTTTCAGCAGTCATTACTCCAGGCTTCAGTGACAGATGATCCTTCAGAAATCATTTATTTATTTATTTTTCTAACAATGTAAAAGACTTTACTGTTGCTTTGGATCAGTTTAATGCATCCTAATGCACTCATATTTGTTCTTTGTCTCCCTAAACTTTTTAATCTACTAATCATGCACTCATCTCATTTTATGCTATCTCACCCTACAAAGACAGCTATAATGCGTAGAGAGATGTGAGATGGAGTGGTAACACTTTACAATAAAGTTCATTAGTTAAAGGAGAAGTTCACTTCCAGAACAAAAATGTACAGATAATTTACTCACCCCCTTGTCATCCAGGATGTTCATGTCTTTCTTTCTTCAGTTGAAAAGAAATTATGTTTCTTGAGAAAACTTTTCAGGAATATTCTCCATATAGTGGACTTCAGTGGTGCAAGTTTGAACTTCCAAAATGCAGTTTAAATTGCACCTTCAGATGGCTCTAAACGATCCCAGCCGAGGAAGAAGGGTCTTATCTAGCAAAACGATCTGTCATTTTTGAAACAAATTGACAATTTACATACTTTTAAACTTAAAAGCTTGTCTTGTCTTGTCTCGTCTCTGCGAAGCGTATGCGTAGTCTGTGTAATCCGGGTCAATACAAAAAATTCAGACTCAGTTTGCAATGACCTTTAGACAAGACAAGTGTTTGAGGTTAAAAAGTATAGAATTTCTCAATTTGTTTCAAAAATGACTGATTGTTTTGCTAGATAAGACCCTTCTTCCTTGGCTGGGATCGTTTAGAGCCATTTGAAGCTGCATTTATACTGCATTTTGGAAGTTCAGACTTGGGGGCACCATTATATGGAGATAATTCCTGAATTTCTTTCCTCAACAAACATCATTTCTTATTGACTGAAGAAAGAAAGACACAAACATCTTGGATGACAAGGGGGTGAGTAAATCATTTGTAAATTTTTGTTCTGGAAGTGAACTCCTTTAACATTGATTACCTAAATTGTGACCCTGGACCACAAAACCAGTCTTAAGTCGCTGGGGTATATTTGTAGTAATAGCCAAAAATACATTGTATGGGTCAAAATTATAGATTTTTCTTTTATGCCAAAAATCATTAGGAAATTAAGCAAAGATCATGCTCCATGAAGATATTTTGTAAATTTCCTACTGTAAATATATCAAAACTTAATATTTGATTAGTAATATGCATTGCAAAGAACTTAATTTGGAAAACTTTAAAGGTGATCTCAATATTTTGATTTTTTTGGACCATCAGATTCCATATACTGAAATAGTTGTATCTCTGCCAAATATTATCCTATCCTAACAAACCATATATTGGATATGGAAAGCTTATATAAGATGGAAAGCTTATTTATTCAGCTTTCAGATGATGTATAAAGCTCAATTTCGAAAAATTGACACTTATGACTTGTGGTCCAGGGTCACAATTAGTTAACATGAACTTAGAATGAACCATTTTTACAGCATTTATTAATCTTAGTTAATTTAAATTTTTACTAATGCATTATTAAAATCACAAGCTGTGTTTGTTAACATTAGTTAATGCACTGTGAGCTAACATGGAACAATGAATGACTGTATTTTTATTACCTAACATTAACAAAGATTAATAAACAGTGTAATAAATGTATTGTTCATTGTACGTTCATGTTAGTTAATACATTAATGTTTACAAATGACACCTTATTATAAAGTTAAGTTTGTTGGAAACTCTTGCCATAAGCATGTCTAAAGTCTCTTATTATAGTTCATCTTTTTTATACCTCAGGCCACAGGTTCAAGCTGTGTAAATACTACAGATGTGTCACCCTGGCATTTGACCCTGTGTGAGTGATGCATGTTTGCCTGCCATTAACATTTTAACGCTGACATTGTATCTGACTGATATAATATGCCACTGACACATTCTAACATATAAACTACCTATTTTTCCTCACCTTACATTGTAGAAGTCATTTCTTCTGTTGCGTCAGGTTATGTAAACCTTTGTTCTCAAATAAAACTGGGGAGTATATTTTATACCAATTATTTATGAAGGTTAGAGTATATAACATTATAAATTCAGTACATTTTCTCCTTGGCTGTTTATTTAATTTACGTTTTACAGTCTCTGTGCTGAGTTAGCATCTTTCTCTCATAGAGTCAGCTCTCATACTATTTGACTTTCATTACCCAATCCATGCATCACAAAGTATCACTTGAGAAATTTTTAATTCCATCCTAATTCAATGTTTGAATAAAGCTTCAGGTGGAAGAGCTGAGGCGATTAAAGGAGAATCGTAATAAAGCATCCAGTGCTGGCCGAGCAACTAAAATTGATAAATTTGCTACCGAACGCACCCGGAGCTATATACCGGAGACAGTAGAGCACCTAAATGAGGAGCTGCATAATAAGCCCATTCAGGTACAGAAGGAAAGTAACATACGACGTTAAAAAGACTAACTCATTTATTTATACTTTGCTTTTATTAGTAAGAAAACCTATGGATTAGTCTGCTGTAGCCATGAATGTGTGCTGTTCACACTCTCACGTCACAAATGGATTAAGTCTTAATCCTTTTTTGAAATTATTCTCACTTCTTATTGCACTTGATGTATGTATTCAAAGGCCATTTGGGCTAGTTTGTCAACTTCGGGATGAGATGACTCACGTAACCCTAATAATGTACATGTGTGACTGTGGCTAATGCAAGTGTCTTATCATCAGGGCACACCACACTTTGGTCATACGGATGTTTCTTTTTTACAGGTGGAAGGATATGAGGAAAATGGAAAAGGGTTATCCCCTCAAGGTGTGTTGGAGATTGAAAATAACAATGCGACCAAAGTGGCAATGAAGCAGCCTCGGCAAATTGATATTTTTGCTGAGGGAAACGGCAAGAAAGAGGAGAGAAGCACATCAAAGGAGAGAGGAGGAGAGGATAAGGGGAAAAAGGCAGTGCTGGAACATTCCTTATCAAACCCAGAAGAGCTGGGCATTAACCCTCGCAACACGCTAAGCCAAAGCCCGGAGAAACAGACGCAGACAGAGCCACTTCACAGAACCAAAGTACACTTTGAGGCTTTGGATACAGTTATTGCTGGTAAGGAAGGATATTTTTGTGGCAGGTATTGGCTTTTTCTGATTCTGCTGTATTTTATGAAGCTAGCACAAAAGCCCAAAGTGCTACCAAGCTGAGATTTAGGGGAAAAAAAAACATTAAAAGATACATTTAAAGGCACATTTATGTTACTACCCTGAGAAAAACATTGGTATAAGAACTATTTTTACTCAAAAATTGCTGTTAAATTTCAGAAATGACAAAGAAATAGTATGTTCTTGTAAAACATATTCCAATAATCTTTTGAAAAATCTTTTTTCTGTTGAAATACAGGGAATGCTGTGCAGTCACACCACGTTATGACTGGACGAGAAGATGTAAACACAACTCAGAAGCATGACAAGGTGTGTCTGATAATGCAGTGTGTATGTTATGATATATAATGTCTCATTGTCTTTTTTGACCTGCATTTGCAAATTTTCTCTTTTTTTAAAGAAATTTAAACAGATCAATGTTTGTTTACGTAGTTTAGAAATGAGATCTGTGTCACATGTAGATTCGGACCACTTTCACACTGCGTGAATGACAAATTGCATGCAGTGCCATAAATTAATTATTCAATAACATCAAGGCAGTGTGGCGTAAACACTGTGGCTGTGCTGTCTCTGTATTATTTCTTGAAAAGCTCAATTATTTGACTTTGAAGTGCAAATTACAATTTCTTTAAAGTTTTATCACAGGAAATTACATCATTTGAAGTTTAAGATTTCTATTAATGACTTATTCTCTCTTAAAATGACTCCTTTGAGCAGGGCGTGGGAGAAAAAAACCTGAATGCTGTGAATGAGGCCAACAACCAGAACCGAGATGAATTTGAAGAGGGAGAAGAAGAAACGGAGTACAAGAGCAATGCGAGTAAGATCAGGCCTGAAGAGGATGAGCAGCTTGTGGTGAGTTAACAAGATGGATACAGAGCTTTTTGAATATTATTCATGACATAAAGTCTTGCGGTGATACTGACCTATGATGTTTTATCTCTTTTGCCAAAGGAATTTTTTAACTTTATTATTATATTTGGTAATATTGAACATACACTGCTGTTCAAATGTTTGGGGTCTCTAAGAAATTCATTTGCAAAAACATCTATTTCAAATAAATGCTGTTCTTTTGATCGTTCTGTTCACCAAATAATCCTAAAATATCACTATTTATTGAAAAGGTAAAAAGTTTACTTACACATTGCAGAATCCGCAAAATGTTAATTATTTTACAAAAATAAGAGGGATCATACAAAATGCATGTTATTATTTATTTAGTACTGACCTGAATAAGAGATTTCACATAAAATACATTTACATATAGTCTACAAGAGAAAATAATAGTTCAATTTATAAAAATGACCCTGTTCAAAAGTTTACATACACTTGATTCTTAATAGTGTGTTGTTACCTGAATGATCCACAGCTGTGCTTGTGATAGTTGTTCATGAGTCCCATGTTTGGGACTGTGTGTCCCAAACATGTGTAATGTGTAATTTTATGACAGACAGAAGAGATGTGTAATTTTATTTATTTTGCCAAAATATCACATATATTTTTTGCCTATATATTTGCCTAAAAATCCCCATAACACAAAATTAGTTAAATTTACCTTGATCTTCAAAATTTAAAAAGTTTTCACCCCCCCGGCTCTTAATGCATCGATTTTCCTTCTGAAGCATCGGTGAGTGTTTTGACCTTTTGTAATAGTTGCATTTGAGTCCCTCAGTTGTCCTCAGTGTGAAAAGATGGGTCTAAAAATCATACAGTCAGTGTTGCAAAGGGTTTAAATACACAAAAATGCTGAAAAATCAAATAATTTGTGGGACCTGAAGGTCTTTTTTCTGAAGAAGTGCGGGCAGTTTAACTGTTCAGGACAAACGAGGGACTCGTGAACAACTATCACTAAACAAAAAAAACAGCTGTGGATCATTCAGGTAACAACACTGTGTTAAGAATCAAGTGTGTGTAAACTTTTGAACAGGGTAATTTTTATAAATTTATGGACTATATATAAACGTCTTTTATGTGAAATATCTTATTCAGGTCAGGTCAAATGATTAACATTTTGCAGATTCTGCATGGTGTATGTAAACTTTTGACCTCAACTGTAAATGTTTCTTGAGCACCAAATCAGCATATTAGAATGATTTCTAAAGGATCATGTGACACTAAATGCTAAAAAATTCACATCACAGGAAAAAAATTACATTTTAATATATATTAAAATAAAATGATATTAAATCATATTTAACAGTTAAATTGTAATGATATTTCACAGTATTACAGTTTTTACTGTATTTTCGATCAAATAAATTCAGCCTTGGTGAGCATTTCTTTCAAAAAACGTAAAAAAAAAAACAAAAAAAAAACGTAACAACCCCAAACTTTTGAATAACAGTGTATAACATTAATATTAATACAGATGTTTATAGATTTAAATTATCTTTGTCATCTTAAAGTTACTTTTTTTTTAATATAATAATAATAATATCTCAAAAAAACAAATCATTTTCATACTGTACATTATAATTTTGTAGCATTTAAAATGATTGATTTTCATTTTTACTGTTTTATTTTTTAATTATTATTTTAATTATAAGAATTTTAAAATCGTGAATAAATGTAAAACCTGTTGACAAAGTTGCTGTTAGTAATTTCCAGCAGAAGAACTAAACCCACTGGTATGGAACGATAAGCAGATTACTGATGCGCTATATCAATAGGTGGCAGGCGATCCAGAGCAGCAAGAGGACCAGCCAGATGAGCAATATGAGGACGATGTAGCGGATGAGGTGAGGGAATACAGGCATTGATGGACTGGTATGCTGAGGAAGTGATACAAAATGCTACATGAAAAATGACTTGTTCCCATCATCCCCACTGCAACATCCATTAGACTCTTGATGACTCAGTGCATGACAGACAGAAGAGAGCAGAAGTGGAAGAGAATGACGAAGATCCCTACAGTGAGCGTAATGGAGCACAGGTCAGCCAAATGCTTAAGAAGTCCTTGCCTATCAATCAAATATTAAGTAGTGAGATTAAGAAGAAAAATAAGAGTAGTGAGAGTGCAGAAAATGTATTTAGAATATAAATGCACAAAATGTTAAACAGGCTAATGAATGCAGTTTGAGCACAGAAGATTTGAACTATCAAAAAATGTTTTGTTTCAGGGCCACGAAAACCCAGAAGCTGAAAACGACGCCAATCAGATGGGGAGATTTTGAGAAAAACTGATAAAAAGAGGATGAAGAAGATCTTAGGGAAAGCAATCAAAAGCCTGAGATGTGAAGGGGACTGATTCTAGTGTCTGATGAGTGGCTTTACACATCTCTTCTAGCAGAAAACTAAAATGCAACAACTGTGATCCCTTGTTTTTTAAGAAGTGACTACTTATGCAAGTGCCTTGTACTTCCAAGTACAAGGATTTGTTCAGCATTTATATTTAATCAAAGCATTGTATCTTCTTGATCTTACTAAAGCAATATGAACTGGCACCCTGCCGAATGAAAATAAGTAAAGTTAACTTTTAATTCCTAATGTCAGGAAGTATTTGAATAATTTTTTTACAGGCGATTATTATTTATTTTGTAATATTCCCTCAATTCTAAGATTTTTTAAGGCGATAAAATTCAAATTAATTCAAATTAATCGGTAGTTCTTTTTTTACCTATTAAAAGTGGCAATGTAGTAAAAGGGACAGAAAATGTAAATTGTAAATGTTTTCTAAGATTTTCAAATGTTTTTTTTTTTACTTTGGTACATTACTTTTTTATGTGAGAACATAATGCACATCTGAACTTTAACTGTAAGGTACAAAAATATTACATATTCAAGCTGTAAATGAGCGCTTTTTTATTTTGTTATTATCATTTAAAAATCACATGAATTTTATGTGCTTCTCAGTACACACGGGGATAAAATAACATTGTATTTTGAAATATTTACATGAAGCCAAATGTGGAATTTTTTAAGCTTTGTTAAAATGATGATTAATGTGGTTCTTTTATTCATGTTCACTTCTTTACATTTTTTCTTCTCTCTTCTTGCTCATACCATTATTTATATATCTGATTTTGCAAATTAAATGCTGTATGTTTACTGTTATGAAATAAAAAGATTTAAAATATTCCTACAGTATTTTACATTCTATTCAATACAACACTCTGAAACGCCCATGGAAGGTGTAGCCTGGTTGGTCAGGAGACGGAAGTCGTCAGCTTTCTCACAGCTCACGCAGAAAACTTCCGACTTCCGAAGTTGAAAACAAACACAGCTACATTTTACTAGCTTAGCAACAAGGAAACTTATTACTTACACCTCAGCTGTGGGACGTGAAGGCGAAGACGAGAGCAGGTATTTCTGTTGCGATTATGATTATATTAAATATCCGGACGTCGAGATGAGCAGATCTGGCTGCTAACTTTGATAGCCAGCCAGCTCCTGTCTGGCTATGAAGGAGTTAGCTAGGCTGCTAACTCTCAAAACACTTGAGAAATAAGCGAAGCTTAAATAACGTCAGAATGAGGTCTGTTTGATTTGCCGTTGACGGGTTAAAAACAACCAAACCAAACCGAAAGAAACCAGAGGGAGTGTGACAATAAAAAGACAATAGAAAAACACTGGCTACATGTCCATTGTAATGAACGGGTTAGCAGGTTAAATAATTAACCATAGTTTTACTAGCACGGACTTCGGGGCTATTTTTGTGACAAAAACAAGGTGACTACATTGTATCCGATGACGTCGATATAATGTCATGTAGGTGAGGCTCTGCAGTCAAGTTTGACTGAGTCTTAATTATAGAAAAATATCTATTCCATTATAAATCTTATGTACTTATCTGTTCATTTTTTGGTCTAAAACATGCGGCAGTAGTAATGCCTTAAAGTATTTACATTGGGAAAGACTTGATTTCAACCCAATTTAAACTATATTATTAATTACATCTTTTTTAAAGTGCACCTCAAAGTAACAATATTAACAATTTAATATGAATATTTTTGTTTATACATTGTATTCTTTTAGCTGTCACAAAGAATGTATTTAAAGTTTAAGTCTAAGTAGTATGAATTATAAGAGAAGTCTTTAACTATACCGGTTCTTTAAATGTTGAAAAGTTATTTGTTATTAGTTGAGAATACATTTTGGTATATATCCATTAACTCAGTGTCTTTTTTCCAAACATCATAGTGTGTTTGAGAGAACCGTGAGTGAATTGTGTGGCTCAACTGCCCATTTTTATCTTCGGTGGGCCTCCATTGAGGATGACAATGGAAGAGATGAAGAATGAAGCTGAGACAAATTCAATAGTCTCTATGACATTATATGCGGTCATGTACCCAGTCTTCAATGAGGTATTTACATTTACACCTAAGTATAAGTAAATATGTACTTATTCATTAATCATATAAAATGTTATGTTTATGTTTGTGTATATTTGAACATGCTATCAGTGTTATGGATTTTTATCTTTCACTGAATTATTGATTTATCTAAAAAAAAAAAAAAAAAAAAAAAAAAAAAGACAGGCTATTCAGTGCACACTGATAGATTTGGACAGCATACAGTACTGTTTAACATTTTAGAATATAATTTAAAATTAATTTAATTTAAAATTATATATTTTTTTAAATTTTAAAATGTGGTGCCAGAGAAACCATTCATATTATTATCAACGCTGGAAACAGTTGGAACAGTGTTTGAAATAGGAATCTTTTATAACATTATACATGTCTTTATTGTTACATTTGATCAGTTTAATGCATTCTTAAAAAATATGTTTGAAAAAAGTTTTACTGACTCCAAACTTTTCAACAGTAGTGTAGCTTAAACTTTTAATATTATGAAGTATGTGACTATGAAATGTCTGATTTTGACTTTGTTTCTTCTGACAGTTGGAGAGGATAAACCTGTCAGCGGCACAGACATTGCGGGCAGCATTTATCAAAGTAAGACTTCCTTAGTGTGTTCATTCATCAGCTGGCAGATGCCGATGATATAGTGTTTATTTTTCTGACATGTTATCTTTCTTCATCTGGCCTTTGTGATGTATTTGTTTTAAAAAGCAATTAATTTCATGCTCAGACTTCATATTATGAAGTTTACTGATGTGAATTTAATGCTCTTCAATCAACGCCACCTTCTAAAGGCAGAGAAAGAGAACCCAGGACTCACTCAGGATATCATCATGAAGATACTGGAGAAGAAGAACGTGGAGATCAACTTTACAGAGTCACTACTACGCATGGCTGCGGATGACGTGGAAGGTAAAAAAAAAATGATTTGCTTCTGGAAGAGTTAACTATTTGTGGATCTTTAATTTACTCACCCCCATGTCATCCAAGATGTTCATGTCTTTCTTCAGTCGAAAACAAATTAAGGTTTTTAAGAAAAACGTTCCAGGGTTTTTCTCCATATAGTGGACTTCAGTGGTGGCCAATGGGTTGAAGGTCCAAAATGCAGTTTCAGTGCAGCTTCAAAGGGCTCTACATGATCCCAGCTGAGAAATAAGGTTCCTATTTAGCAAAATGATCAGTCATTTTCTTAAAAAAAAAAAAAAAAAAAAAAAAATTAAATATTTTTTAACCACAGCTGCTCATCTTGCACTAGCTCTAAACCTTTTGAGCCCTTTGAGGCTGCATTGAAAACCTTCATTTCTTTTCGACTGAAGAAAGAAAGACATGAACATCTTGGATGACATCTTGGATGATTATTCTGGAAGTGAACTAATGATACAAATAATGACTTGCCAATGAAGTTCCTTTGCTTTTCCAGTAAAGATCAGAGTGGTTTTTGTGATCATGTGCACCTGTTTTAGTATCTGAACTTAAGACATTTTGTGATTCATATTTCACAGAGTACTTGATTGAAAGACCAGAGCAGGAATTCCAGGACCTGAATGAGAAAGCACGAGCCCTCAAACATATCCTGAGTAAAATCCCAGACGAGATCAACGACAGAGTGCGCTTCCTACAGACCATAAAGTGAGGATCATGTCTCTTGTTTTCACCTTGATAGCATAGTGGTTAAAAGATCTGACATGACATTTAACCTCCGGTCACTCTAGAGGGATTGTCCAAGTAATAAGTGTAAGTCAAAGCATCTGCTAAATGAGTACTTACTACAAAGTAGAGTAATGATCACGCAGTAGCTGCAGTGAAAATCGTTTGGAGCCTATAGATTTTTCTTCCCTTATAGTCTTGCTTAAAGTCTAGTGCTTTAGTTTTAATCAAGCAATCAGGCAACAATTAATCGACTAACTGATCTCACATAGCTGACAATACCATGGATACATAGACCTCAGGAGATGTTCAAAACTGAAAGATTTGTAGACATTTTAATGGGCCTCTCCTCTATTATCTTGCCATTCTCCACTGCCTGACTGCTGAGTCAGTGCTTCGCTGTTCATAAATGTATTCATCACTCCTGACCTCTCGCTGATTTCCACAGAGACATCGCCAGTGCTATAAAAGAGCTGCTGGACACAGTCAACAATGTGTTTAAGAAATATCAGTACCAGAATCGCAGGGTAAGTATTTCTTATTTTGTAGACAAAATTTTCACTGTTGCGTGAGCAAGTTGGGTTGGTTTTTAAAATAATATTGTTTAAATTAAAAGAATAGTTGACCCAAAAATGGACGTTTTTTAATATATATACACTCTCAGGTCATCCAAGGTGTAGGTGAGTTTGTTTCTTCAACAGGAACTTTCTTCAACAGGAATTTTAGATTTACATTACCTGATCACCAATGGATTTTCTGCAGTGAATGGGTGCCGTCAGAATGAGAGACCAAACAGTTGATGAAAACATCACAATAATCCACAAGTAATCCACACGACTCCAGTCCATCAGTGTGTTTGTAATTAAACAAAGATGTTTTAAACTTCAACTTCAGGTCCTCTAAGTATAATATTGCTTTCTCCAAACAAGTAGTCTCGTCTGAAACAGGAGGGAAATATTCTCAGATCAAGCAAAAACACTGGAAGAAACTGTATTATGGTTTATGGACTCAATGGTTTGAAGTTAAAGTTTATTTCCAGAACAAAAATTTACAGATAATTTACTCACCCCCTTGTCATCCAAAATGTTCATGTCTTTCTTTCTTCAGTCGATAAGAAATTATGTTTCTTGAGGAAAACATTTTAGGAATATTCTCCATATAGTGGACTTCAGTGGTGCCCCCAAGTTTGAACTTCCAAAATGCAGTTTAAATGCAGCTTCAAATAGCTTTTAATGATCCCAGCTGAGGAAGAAGGGTCTTATCTAGCAAAACAATCTGTCATTTTCGAAGCAAATTGACAATTTCTGTACTTATTAACCTCAAATTCTCGTCTTGTCTCGTCTCTGCGATGCGCATACGTAGTCTGTATAATCCGGGTCAATACAATTAGGGTATGTCGAAAAAACTCCCATCTCATTTTCTTCTTCAACGTTAAAATTGTCCTACGTCGCTGGTTTACGTTTTTTTGTAAGGAGCATTTGATCTTTTTTGCATGTTCACTTTGTTAACACTGGGCCGGTACTTCAGCAGCGATGTAGGACGATTTTGAATCTGGAGAAGGAAAGGAGATGGGGAAGACGAGCATTTGAGGATAAAAAGTATATAAATTGTCTGTTTGTTTAAAAAAATTACAGATCGTTTTGCTAGATAAGACCCTTCTTCCTCAGCTGGGATCGAGGCATTTGAAGCTGCATTGAAACTGCATTTTGGAAGTTCAAACTTGGGGGCACCATTGAAGTCCACTATATGGAGATGATTCCTGAATTTTTTTCCTCAAGAAACGTAATTTCTTATTGACTGAAGAAAGATAGACATGAACATCTTGCATAACAAGTGAGTGAGTAAATCATCTGTAAATTATTGTTCTGGAAGTGAACTTCTGCTTTAAAACACCTTAATGATGGATTTTTTTAATAAAAAAAAACAATGTTTCACTTTACAATATTTTGATGTCTTTATCATTTGTTTGGACTGTCATTCTGATTGCAACCATTCACTGCAAAGAAAAGTATTGAAGAGCAAATTACGCATAATTTCTCCAAATCTGGTTCTGATAGAGAAACAAACTCATTTACTCATCTTAAATGGCCTGAGGGTGAGTAAATATTCAGAGAAATTTTGGGTGAACTTCCTGTACGCTCAGTTGATAGTGGTTAATGTTGATTACTACAAAGATGAATTTCGACTTGTCTCCTTTTCTTGGGGAAAAAAAATGAAAACTAGCTGGCAGTGAGACACTTGCAGTGGAGTATGGCCAATCCATAAATGTTATAAATACTCACTGTTGTAGTAATATAGCCACAAGTCGTAAAAATGATGTGTGAAAAAGAATCACTAACAATTTCTGTGTAAAGTTGCATCTAATTATACAACTTGGCATGACGATCCAATGGCTAAAAATGACTTTACATCTCAAGTTGTAATGACACTTTACAATAAGGTGTCATTTGATAACATTAGTTATGAACAATACATTTATTACAGTATTTATTCATCTTTGTTAATAATTGTTCATGTTTGTTTACAGTGCATTAACTGATGTTAACAAATGCATTAGTAAATGCTGTAGAAGTATTCATTTTTAGTTCATGTTAGCTAATGTAGTTAACCAGTGTTAACAAATAAACCTTATTGTAAAGTGTTACCGTTTTAAAGGAGAAGTTTTTTCCTTTTTTCAGTTGTAAGCAGTAGTTTTTTGAGGAAAACATTTCAGGAATGTTTTCCATATAGTGGACTTCTATGGTGCCCATGAGTTTGCACTTCCAAAATGTAGTTTAAATGCAGCTTCAAAGGGCTCTAAATGAGCCCAGCTGAGTAAGAAGGGTCTTATCTAGTGAAATATGTTATTCTCTAAAAAATAATTGACAATATATATACTTTTTAACTTCAAATGCTCATCTTGACTAGCTCTGCGTGAACTCCGGTTCAATGCAGTTAGGGTATGTCAAAAAACTCCCATCTCATTTTCTCCTCCTACTTCAAAATCGCTGTTGTCCCCTGCTTACATCGCTGTTTTAACTTTTTTTTTTTTAAGAAGGATGTTTGACCCTTCTTGCGCATTCACTTTGTAAACACTGGGTTGGTACTTCTGTAGTGATGTAGGACGATTTTGAAGTTGGGGAAAAAAAATGAGATGGGAGTTTTTGGACATACCCTAACTGTCTTGAACCAGAATACACAGAGCTAGACAAGACGAGCATTTAAGGTTAAAAAGTGTAGAAATTGTAAATAACCGATCATTTCTCTAGATAAGACCCTTCTCATTGGCAGGAATCGTGTAGAACCCTTTGAAGCAGCTTGTAGGAACCATTAATGTCCACTATATGGAGAAAAATCCTGAAATGTTTTCCTCAAAAAACATGATTTCTTTACGACTGAAGAAAGAGAGACAAAAATCTTTTGAAGAGACAAGGGGTTAAGGAAATTATGTATACATTTTTGTTCTGGAAGTGAACTTCTAACAAAGAAGTGGCTCCTTCCATTGTAAGTGCCTCACTATAACCTTGATCCCTTTTCTCTCTCTCTCTTTTTCTTTTTTTGGTATAATCAACAGTATGCCACAAATGCTACCAGTTGAGCTCAATTCCTTTTAGTAGTCAAATATTAACGTTTACCTTTTTTCCCAGGCACTTGAACACCAAAAGAAGGAGTTTGTGAAGTACTCCAAAAGCTTCAGCGATACGCTGAAAACATACTTCAAAGATGGAAAGTAAGCAAGCAGACAGTGACGGATGTTTTTTCAAAGTGCAGTGCTCATGCTTCTGGCAGACATCTGTTTTACAGATCTTCTATGAAAGTGCATTTCTCAATGACAAATGATCAGCCAATGGACGTCCTGAGCACTGACTTTCCTCTTTCTCATCCACAGGGCAATCAACGTCTTTATCAGTGCCAACAGGCTTATCCACCAAACCAACTTGATATTGCAGACCTTCAAAACCGTCGCCTAGGAGACGCAGCTGTGATGTGTGCGAGAGCGTGGAGCCAGTTATGTGTAAAATACAAAGATTTTTGTCTCTTCAAAAGTATAATTTATAAACTTCGCCTCATTTGAAGGAACTTGGAATGAGGAGTTCAAGACATTAATTTACTCTTAGCTGAATAATCATGATTTTCACCTTCCCTGACAGCTTCATTATCTTTTTCCTTTCACTGTTGTTCTGATCGAATGAAAGCCAAAAGACTTTGCGCCTTAAAGTGTCATGCAACATTCCATATACAAAGTGTAAATATTGGTATTCTTTGTCATTGAGACATAAAGAATAAGAATAAATGATGTATTTAACAGATATTTGGTTATAAATGTTCAATAAATAGTTTCCAAATGTTTAATATTCTCCGTCTCGGGAGGCTTTTTTTAATGTATTCACTTAATATATCCCTACAGATGCACTAAGGAAGTTAAAAACACGGCTTTTATGAAGTCTGCTTCGTAATGTACATTAAGAAGCACAGTTAATGGAAGAGCTCTTCGACTTTCTGTGTGTTTAAGTGGATATTTAATGGTCTCGGAGTAGATGCAGAATAGGGTGTCCTGAGCTGAAAGATGCTGAGTATAGTCTAATTGTGTCACCCAACCTCATAATGCTACTAGTTTTGAAACTGAAAACCAAAATACGCATATTTGCTGTTATGTACAAACATACACCACTGAAAGGTAGTAAGGACATTGTTAAAATAGTCCATGTGACATAAGTGGTTCATCCTTAATTTTATAAAGCTACGAGGATACTTTTTGTACGCAAAGAAAACTAAAATATCAACTTTACTCAACAATTTCTTTTTTTCTTTCTGGGCCTTGAACGTGTCAATTGCGCTGCTGTCTACACAGGTTCTGAAAGCTCTTGGATTTCATCAAAATATCTTAATTTGTGTTCTGAAGATGAACTAAGGTTTTATGGGTTTGGATTGACTTGTGGGTCAGTAACTAATGACAGAATTACAATTTTTGGGTGAACTAACCCTTTAAAATTTTGTCATCATGTCCTCATTTACTTATCCTCATGTTCCAAATCTTAAAGACTTACTTTCTACTTCAAAATACATTTTGAAGTGTTTCAGTCCATATACAGTGAAAGTCAATGTGTTTCAAAACGTTAAAGCCAACTGACCCCATTTCATCCTAATGTTTTTTTTTTTAAATATCTTGTGTTCCATAGAGGAAATACAGTGTCTTGCGAAAGTATTCATACCCCTTAATTTTTTCGGATTTTGTTAAGTTGCTGCATTATGCTTTAAATTACTTTTTTCCACATCAGTCTACACTCCATACACCATAATGACAAAGCAAAAAACAGGTTTTTAACATCATTGCAGATTTATTACAAATGAAAAACTATGAAAATGAAAATTGCATAAGTATTCACCCTTATCTGGGACAGTTGAAATTTAGCTCAGGAGCATTCATATTGCTTGTAGATGTTACTACAGTTCGATTGACGTTTACCTGTGAATTGAATGGTATGATTTGGAAAGATAAATGCATCTTTATAAAAGGTCTAACAGCTAAAAATTCATATCAGAGCAAAAACAAAAAGCCCCAAGGTCAAAATAACTGCCTGTAGAGCTTAGAGACAGGATTGCGTCAAGGCACAGATCTGGGGAAGAGTTAAGAAAAAATTCTGCTGTATTGAAGGTTCACAGAATCATGTAGCCTACGTTACCCTTAATGGAAGATGTTTGGAAAAACCGGGACTATTCCTAACTGAGTAACTGATGGAGAAGAGCTCCGTGATTGTATTTGGAGACAGGAGAAACCTACGGAAGGACAAACATCACTGCAACACTTCACCAATCCAGTCCTTATGGCAGTGTGGCCAAACTCAATCCTCTCCTCAGTGAAGACACATAAAAACACACTTAGAATTTTCAAAAAAGCACCTAAACAACCCCCAGATTGTGAAAAAGATTACCTGGTCTGATGAACCTCAATTCCATACATCATGTTTAGAAGAAACCAGGCACTGCTCATCACCTGCAGAGTACCATCCCAAAAGTAAAGTGTGGTGGTAGCAGCCTCATGCTGTGGGGATGTTTTTCAGTAGCAGATACTCAAGGACTTGTCAGAGTAGAACAAAAGCTCAACACAGCAAAATATAGAGATAGCCTTAATGAAAACCCAGTCCAGAGCATTCAGGACCTCAGACTGGGCAGAAGGTTCACCTTCCAACAGGACAGTGACCCTAAGCACACAGCAAGAGTGGATTATAGACAACTCTCTGAATGTCCTTGAGTGGCCCAGCCAGAGCCTTGGCTTGAACCCAATCAAATATTTCTAGAGAAACCTGAAAATGTGCATCTGCCCCCATCCAACCTGACAGAGCTTGAGAAGTGAAGAGGTGAGGGGAAAAATGGCAGATAACTGCTGATATGCGAAACTTGTCTCTTTATACCCAATAAGACTGTAAAGGTGCGTCGGCTAAATACAGAGTCAAGGGTATGAATACTTTTGCAATGTACTTATTTTGGGTTATTTATTTTTAATAAATTACTAAGTTCTGACAATTATGTGTTTGCATTGACTTTATGGTGTATGGAGTGTAGATTGATGTGGAAAAAAAAAAAAAAAAAACATTCAAAGCAGTTTAACATAAAGCAGCAACAAAAAAAGTGAGAAAAAAAAAATGAAGGGGTATGAATACTTTCGCAAGGCACTGTATTGGTATGGATCAAAGTGTGAGTAACTTACTCACAATTCTTTCCCACAGCATGTGTTGTTATTTATCCTGATATTTACCTTAACACTCATATAAGTCAATATAGGTCTTCTGCTGCAGTTTTGTGTGTGGTAAAATCCCTGAGAGAAAAGCGTAAGTGACTGCCAAGGCAAGGCGACAGATGATACTGGTGAGCAAACCATTTATTACTGACTCTAAATAGAACGCCCAAGGCCAGCACAGACAAGTTGCTGCTTCTGCTTTAATATCTAATGATGCCCTTTTAGGCTCACCGATTTGTCTTGTGAAAACTATTTAGTCTGAAGCTATTTGTTGAAACAGTTTAGAAGTTTGCAACCGCAGCAGATTGATCAATTATAGAGGCCTATTGATTGGAAATGTCAGCAGGCATGACTGTGCGGGTCGATTGTATTCATAATTTTTTTTTCCTCCCCACCTGTCGATATGAGACCGAGGGCTGCCGATTCTTGGTGAGGGGTATGGCGGGGCTCTGTCCGCGAGTCTGATAAAGCAACAGCGGTTATGTGCATAATCTGACCTTTGGCATTGGCAGAACCTGCTGAAAAGCCTCTTTATGAAGAGAGAGGCCGCCGGTTGGACGTTTCACAGGGGCTTTTGACATTGCAGACGCTGCTGACATGGTCTCCTCTACTGCCGGCTTTAATAGCTCTCATCATAATAAGTGCTTGTTATGGAATAAAAACAACCCAGAGAGTTGATGGCTCTGAAGTACAAATTCCATTTCATTTTCCAAAGTGGGCTTTGCATTTGGAATTTTAAATTTAAATCAGATGTTCAAAGTCATTCCAGTCAAAATCTCCAATTTAATTTATACACAATGTTTGATATTCATGTGATGCTCTCCGGTCTTCTGGATTCAGAAAAAAGTGCTGGCATTAATGCAGAATGCCCACGAGCCACTGCAGAATTAGCATTTAAAATGGTCTGAGTTGAGTTTAATGAGCCTCTACCAGGGACAGCTTTGTTTTTGTCTGCAATATCAGAGCAAGTTTACACATTTGGACACAAGTCCGTCCAGTCACAAACAGGAGTTACAACTGTCACTGTAGATTTCTTCCTTAACCCTACTGCTGTGTTTCTCACACTGCTGTGTTTCACACACGTCTTTTCAGAAGAACAACCTTTCATAGATTTTTTTTTTTTTTTGGTTATGAAATCCCATTTTCATTGGATGATTCTATTTCAAGTTAACATTATGTTTTCAATTTCATACAGTCTCATGTATTTCATATTTTAATCTCTGGCAGGATACAACAGGCATTGAAAAGCCTCTTACCTGGCTCTTTGCAGTTCTTGACAAATTGCATGGAAACCAGTGGGTGTCAATTTGACCCCAACACCACTGTAGTCACCAAAATCTGTACAGCCTTAACAAAAAACACCCGTGTTGAAAATCTGCAGCCACATTAATGACTAAGGAAACGTCACAACAAAAAGAAGTTTAACCAGTGTTTCAAGCAGTTTGAAATCAAATCGCCCTGCATCACAATAGGGAGTTATCAATTAGGGTAAGTTTCACAGAGTTTTACTTTCTCTGCTAAACATGCTGACTTTCAAGTCCATTTGAACATTTATAGCGCCTATCCGAAGTATAATCTCAAACGTGTGCGAGCACTGAGGCTTTCAATCATTTTTAGAGGCACGCTTCATGTCAGTTATCTCCGTTCTATCACACCTCGATTTTGGGAGGAAATACTCCCGTCTCTCTTACCAGGATGTATAAAAAGCCATCAGAGAATCCCTGCTGGTGTTACTGATGGAGAGAGCACTTCTGCAGAGACGAGGGACCTCCTCACACCATTAGTTATCATAGCAACACGCTTGATTGATAGATTGCTGAGCGTTTGTTTATTTTCGCCAGTCAGAACTAGCGTCGTTGCACAAAAAAGGTCTGCAGACGGTGTCGGCAGGTGTCCTACTGTAACCGAGGTCATTAAAATGCAGAAATCTTTCAATCCCCAGGTATTTGTTTACTCTTCCATGAAATTAAAATTGTTGTTGAACCATGGATTAACTTGGGGCGAGGTAATTGAATACACAAGCGTAAGCACATTCAGAGTATAGTAGCGCGCCTCCTGCTTCCTGTCTCAGCACACAGCATACATTTAATAGCATGTTGTTTACTTAATACGGACCTCCGTTTTTTCAGTCATTGTGCGATTCTAAACTCAAGATGAGATTTAAGAAAAAAAACTGTTGTTTTTTAAAGACATGTATCCACCTCTTTCCTCCGTAAAAGTAGGCGTGGCCATTTGTACATTTTATGGGTCTGGCTTCCGGTCTTATTCGCGTCCAGCTATTTTTAGCTGTACAAAACATGCTTGATATTGCAAACTGGTGTGGCTTACCATGTTATTTCATTGTATTATCTTAATTATGAACTGGTTTGTGGTGCAAACAGTTTTACTGTTTACTGCATTGTTATTCTTCCCATTGTTTCTATAGCAGATAAGGAACCAGAAGTCTTACCCATAGGCTTACTTCTGCGTTGAAGAAAAACGTGGATAATCTCTTTTTACGTCAACTTCGCTCGCGAGGAAAGCCAACAGAACGCTCTTGTGGAAATTTGTACTCGTTTACCTGTACAGGTGCATTAATGGCTAATTTGTATTAATTCGTACAATCTCATACTTACCTTTTTGTTCGATTGTTTGACGCCCCACTAACGGTCAGTTTTAGGGGTGGACCTTTACGTTTCATAATTAATTTAAGTGAAAAAATAAAAATATATGAAAATGCTGTCAAATCGATTAATCGCTATTTTTTTGTATGTCTGTGTATTTATATATACACATATATAGCCTACACAGTGCACACACAAACTTTTATTTTGGATGCGATTAATCGTGATTAATCGATTTGACAGCACAAATAAATAAATAACAATAAAATTAAAATTCCATTCACCCTCGTATTGTTCCAAACTCTTACGGGTGACCAAACGGCTGATGGTAGCTATTGACTTCCATAGTGTTTTTTTTTCCCTCTGTACCATGGGAGTCGAAGGCCACCATTATTAAAAACATATTCTTTCGGGCACAGTTTAGAAAGAAACTCATGGCAGTTTGGAATGACACAAGGTTGAGCGAATGATGATTAAATTTACATTTTTTTGGGTAAACTATGACTTTAATTTATTTATTTTTAAATGGTTTGTTTCTGTACAAAAATCGCAACCTACTAAACTGATTGTTTTCTCATAAAACCACCAAAAAAAAAAAAAACATTGTCATTTACTGCTACAAAACTGTTGCAGACTTAATTTATGACTTTATTTCTCCCGTAGAACACACAAAAATGTATATTATGTTTTTGTCAGTATTATGAAGGTCAGTGGGTCCAAAACAACACTGGGGCCCTTTCACTTTCATTGTATATCCAAGAAACAAAACAAAAACAGAGATTTTTTCCCCCAAGTTGGACATAATGGTATGTAAATGACAAAATGTTCATTTTTGGGTGAACTATTCATTTAACATAGATTGCAAAGGATTTTAAATATAAAATGCTGACCAAGTTGATGAATTATTCATGCTTAATTCCACATGCATGGAGAAATGTGTGTGTAAATGGTCGTATATATGTAAGAGGGTAATTTGTTTGTGTAACAGCATAGAGAAGTAGAATCGCTATAGGCATTTCCACAATCTTCCCATATCAGCCACTGGATGCCAGTATAGTACTGACTTGATCTCCTGAATGCACATTAATAATAAGGTTTCCTTTCTTAAATTTTCTTAACAAGTGGGGTTTTATTATCATAGCGTGAGCAATTAAAAATCATTTAGCTTTCAGAAGATGCATGTTTCTGGTGTATGACATACAACCCAGGTCACCCCTTTAAAAGAGTGATAAGCAGTCATGCCACTAAGCTTGAGATGTTTGTTGGCAGTGAAGTATCAACTGCTGCTATCCCTCTAGCAGCTTGTCAGTTTCTCCAAGCACTTTGGAGGCAATCCTCAGCTTCGTTCCCACCTGTCACCGGCACGCTGTACCTCTCACAAGCCGAAGGGTGAAAATTCACTCACACAAGGTAATTGTGTCAAAGTACATGTTTGAGCAGCAACAGAACAGATGTATCATTTTCCTGTGTTGCCTTTCTTACACCTCCACAATTTGTCTCTGAACTTCACCTTCGCAACACCCACAACGTGTTGCCTCAGAATTTCGGCGTGCGTGTGTACGAGCCCGGGCAGAACCGGAACAGTAAAGGAGGAGAAAAGGAAATAAATTCATTTGCATCGAAAACACAATTTCAGTTCACTAAGGATCCTTTGTCAAATTTAGCAAAGAGGCTTTTTCCATTCCAGCTGACTTGCTCTGTGAGGAGACAGCTGTTTTTAATGCAGGGGCAGCGTGGGTCACAACACTGATATTTCAGTAGGTCAGCTGTCTGATAACACTTTCCAGCAAAGCCTTGCCCACTGGGGTTGTTTCCATTACTGTGTTTAAAGCACAATAGAGTAAATCCAGTCTCCCGACTTTTCCTTAAAAGGTTTATCTTAATAATGTGTTTCAGGAGAGGTCAAAGGTCAGCCTGGCTCCTGGCAATCTCAAACGCTCGCTTACAAATCACTGCAGAGTTTCGGTCTATACTTTATGGACACCAGCTGATAAAGGTTTGCTTTTAAACGCATCTTGTTTATGCACCAAGATTTACTCATATAATTTGAATTCATACAGATTAAAAATACACAGTTTCTCCAAAAAACATTTGGACACTTAAAAGAGAACTCCACTTCCAGAACAAAAATGTACAAATAATTTACTCACCCCTTTGTCATCCAAGATGTTCATGTCTTTCTGTCTTCAGCTGTAAAGAAATTATGTTTTTTGAGGAAAACTTTTCAGTATTTTTCTTCATATAATGGATTTCAATTGTGCCCCTGATTTTGAACTTCCAAAATGTAGTTTAAATGCAGCTTCAAAAGGCTCTAAACGATCCCAGCCGAGGAAGAAGGGTCTTATCTAGTAGTCATTTTTTTCCAAAAATAAAAATGTGTATACTTTTTAAGCACAAAAGCTCATGTAGAACAGGCTCTGAAGGCTCTTTTTGAGCCCGAGTACACAGACGATGAACTTAGACGTGATTTGTAGTAGTGATGGGAAGTTCGGATCAATTTACCGTCTCGGACCTTTGAGTCTCGTTCAGCAAAATGAACGAATTTTTTTTCCGAGTCATTTCATTCATTTTAGCAAAATATAATTAAAATGTTACGTGTTACTTCCCTAACACATCTACTGCTTGCACAAACGTTGATCACACTACAAACAAGACAAAACTGTAATGCTATAGGACACAGAAAAGATTAATTCATTGTTTACCTGGGCTTTTAGTCTATGATTAGCTCACCTCACCTCTTATCTGACAAGTTTTTGGATTTGAGTCGTTTGTTCATCACGTGACAGCCCCATAGGATGAAAAAACCGAAGACTTGAAACAGGTGAACTAATTCCAGTACAGAACCTAATAGGATGTTGCGCATGCACGACTGAACGAATCACTCCCCGAGACAACTCGTTTTTCCCGAGTCACATTAAAGATCCATTGAAAAAGAACGAATCATTCAAGAACGTGCATCCCAGAACCTGTGCTACATGATCTTTTGTGCTTAAAAAGTATACAAATTTTTATTTTTCGAAAAAAAATGACACATTGTTTCGCTAGACAAGACCCTTCTCCCTCGGCTGGGATCATTTAGAGCCTTTTGAAGCTGCATTTAAACTACTCTTTTGAAGTTTTAAAATCGGGGCCCAATTGAAGTCCATTATATGAAGAAAAATTCTGAAATGTTTTCCTCAAAACCCATAATTTCTTTACAACTGAAGACAGAAAGACATAAACATCTTGGATGACAAGGTAAAGTAAATTATTTGTAAATTGTTGTTCTGGAAGAGTTCTCCTTTAAGGGGATAGTTCACCCAAATATGAAAATTCTGTCATCATTTACTCACCCTCAACCTGGGAGTTTTTTTAATAATGAATTCTTTAAAAAACATTAAAAATCTTACTGTTCAAAATCTTTTGACTGGTAGTGTATGTACAATGTATGTGTTGTCAAATGTTAGTAGATTATGTTCTTAGCTAAAATTTTGGACAGCTGTGGGAACTTAAGGAAATAATGACATCATAACATCTAAAATCACCTAAAAATCACCTTCAGACCACTTAGTTAAATTTAAAGTCATTGCAAAAATACAGTTCCTCAGCAAAGTGAAGTTATCTCAGAGAAAAGCATCATTTGTTCAGAGATGCTTTTATATTTTATGTGTGCAATGAAATGCATACTTTTTAAAGTGTCCAATAGTGTCCAAATACATTTTGGGTCCAAAGTATCTCATAATATTAAAGTGCCCTGAAAATATCCCACCTCGTTTTCAGTTTATGGGTCTGTGGTTGCACATGACCACAATCCCACTGCTGTTCTTTATTCATTCACACACATTACACGGTTGCAGATCGTTCGAGAGTACATGTGTTTAATTAAAGTGAACTGCAGTAGATTACATGGGAACCACTTTAGGTTTGAATTAGTAATGTGTGTTAATTATGCATGGTGTGCCGGCTGTTGAAAAAGTGTAGATTAGGGGCCAGTCGGCCTTGCAACACTGATGTGATACTTCAGTAGTATGAGGCTCCTCACTGCCTCTGCGCACAGGCACTGTGGGCCCGTTTTAATTGCATCAGGCAGCGCCCACAGCTAGAGTACTGGGCAAGGAGCATCCCGTCTCTCTGCCTAATGTCTGAGATGCTTTAGAAAGTTGTTGGTCCCTGCGCGGTAGCTGAGTCATTATGCCGGGCAGTGCTTCTCTGTGGCTTTGCACATTTTCTCCGCATTGATGTTCTTTCATCTCTCCTCCTCTCCCTCTAGCCCGCTGTTTGCTTCTGTAATGGAAGAGTGTGATCAATTCTTGCCCTTTCTGATCTGCAAAAATGCATTTTGATATTTTTTATTGTGTATTACCAGGAACAGCAATTGGGCCGAAGGATTCATATCTGTGAGGGAAATAAAAACCCTATTTCACGATGGGCTGTAAAATTGAATAATGTTCCCAAACCTTCAAATCTATTATTTTGCTTAGAGTGGTTATAAATGACAGCTTTACTGTTAAGTCCAATGTACACTGCGTTCAGCATCTGGAAGAAAAAGAGTGATACAAAGCACCCTGATACACTAGATACAAGTCACATTGAAAGCTTGGTTCAAAATCTTATTTTAACTTGTAAATAATCAAACTTTTAGGATTTTAAATGTTTTAAAACAAAGAAACGTGACACAAATGAAGCACATGCCTACGTTCATCGAGGTACGTTCATTATTGCAAAATAAACAGCGACATAAGCATACTTACCAAATTAAAAAAAACTAAAATAAATGTAAATTATTATATATTTTTAAATACAGTTTCACCAGTGTCTGCAGCTTTAAAGGGCTCTACGTGATCCCAGCCGAGGAAAAAGGGTCTTATCTAATGAAACGATCTGTCATTTCCAAAACCACAAATGCTCATCCTGCACTAGGTACACATCTACGACATTGGAAAGGTGCTTAGTTCTTCATCTGTGTACTTTGGTTCAAAAAGGTAGGGTAGGGTAACTTCAAAATCGGCCGACATAATTGTTTTACCTTTTTTCGTAAAGGGTGTTTGACTTTCTTTGCACATTCGCTTTGTAAAAACTGGGATGGTACTTCCACCTACGTCACGCGTGACCTTTTCAACAGGACTGTGTAATGGGTGAGGTGGTGCTAGTGCAAGACAAGCATTTGTGGTCAAAAAGGATATAGAAAACGACTCATTGTTTTCCTAGATAAGACCCTTATTCCTCGGCTGGGATCATTAAGGGACCTTTGAAACTGCACTAAAACTGCAATTTGGATCTTCAACCCGTTAACCACCATTTAAGTCTACTATATGGATAGTTGTCTTCAAAAACCTTATTTTTTTTCGACTGGAGAAAGAAAGACATTGGATGGTGAATAAATTCTAAGGAAATTTTTATACTGGAAGTGAACTAATCCTTTAAACCTTCAACTAAGAAAAAAGCATTACAATGTACAAAACAATCAGTCTGGCAACAAGAAAAACTAACAGTATTACATTAATATTAATACTGCACCCATTTAACTACAATCAATCACTGAAAAGGTCATTTTACTACAACTGAGAAGCAAAATAGCAGCAGTTGTGTTTGTATTAAAAAAGTCTGCTGTGTGATTTGAGAGACATAAAAAGTAGCGCTGGTTTCAGTTACCCGGATATACAGCGCTGCCAAGGACAACATTGAATATTAGAAAATATCTGCCCACTGAATACCAGAATTGACCAATTAGAATAAAGTATTACACAGTGCTGTGTAATAATGATAAATAGTTAGGATTTCGCACTCCTTTTAGGTCACCAGTCAAATTTTTCAAATTCTTTTTTTTTTACATTTGTTTTGCTTCCACTGAAGCAAAAAAGATGCTCAAATCGAGTTGGAAAATATGAATCATCACTTGAGAGGTCCATGTCAGCTCAAGCCCATTAAATCAAAAGTGGACATATCACAAACTAAGAAATTCAAGGAGCTGTTATTGTACTTACAGTAAGTGGTCTAAGTAAGTGGTAGGCCTAAACCTAACCTTAAATGATGTAGTTACCTTATATTACTCATTACATATATTGTAAAATAAACTGCAACCAAAATGGTTATGATGACATAATCTGTAACTGAACAGTATTTTTAAACAAAATCTTTATGATTTAAAATCAACCTTACTGAAAACCAAGTCACATAAAAAATTGAGAATTTGAAATTGAGATTTATACATCATCTGAAAGCTGAATAAACTAATGTATGGTTTGTTAGGATAGGACAATATTTATCCGAGATACAACTATTTGAAAATCTGGAATCTAAAGGTTGCAAAAAATCGTTTAAAAAAAATTGAGAATATCACCTTTAAAGTTGTCCAAATTAAGTTCTTAGCAATGCATATGTGACCTTGGACCACAAAACCAGTCATAAGGGGCAAATTTTTGAAAGTGAGTTGAATAAATAAGCTTTCCATTGATGTTTGGTTTGTTAGGATTGAACAATATTTGGCTGAGATGGGACTATTTGAAAATCTGAGGGTGCAAAAAAATCTAAATATTGAGAAAATTGCCTTTAAAGTTGTCCAAATGAAGTTCTTGGCAATGCATATGTGACCTTGGACCACAAAACCAGTCATAAGGGTCAATTTTTTTAAACGGAGTTGAATAAATAAGCTTTCCTTTGATGTATGGTTTATAAGGTTAGGACAATATTTGGCTGATATACAACTATTTGAAAATCTGAAATCTGAGGGTGCCAAAAAAAATCTAAATATTGAGAAAATCACCGTTAAAGTTGTCCAAATGAAGTACTTACCAATGCATATTACTAATCAAAAATTTTTTTGTAAAGTTTTGTTATATTTATGGTAGTAAATTTACAAAATATCTTCATGGAACATGATCTTTACTTAACAGCTTAATTATTTTTTGGCATAAAAGAAAAATTGATCATTTTGACCCATACAGTGTGTTGGTGGCTATTGCAACAAATACACCCGTGCTACTTACGACTGATTTTGCGGTCCAGGGTCACATTTCTCTAAAACTAAATCTACAATTCATGCTTGATATGAATATTTCAAGTTATAGACTGCCATCTTAACCAAAACCTTGAATCTCTACGCATGAATGTACTGTATGTTGCTAAGATCCTAAACAATTATTTGCATGCTGACTTTCTGTTCGTCTTTAAAAGATTGGCAGAGAAAAAAACCTTTTGCATTTGAAACGGTGCTCCTGAAGCACAAGGTAAAAGTGAAAATAGTTGTGTCTCCTGTGCATGAGTGCCGGAATAAATGAATTGGTAAGTAGTTTGTTTGTTGGGGTTTTGCTCTGTAGTATTGTGGAGCACCTCTCTCTGTAAATTAGGTCCCAATGGACCAGTGCATCACAAACCCCTGCACTGATTGTGCGGCTAAAGCTCCCACAACCTAACTACACTCCATTTGCACCAAAGGATAAACTCCGGCTGCGGATTAGCTTTTTATTTTATGTCGCCCTAACCTTTTTTCTTTTCATTTGCACAGTCTGTACATATCATTCTTGCAGAATCAATTCTATTAGGCGCGAATGCTGCAAAGGCATGCAAGATTCTCACCTGCCGATGAAAACCTTGGGATTAATCCGGTCTCCAGGGCCGATTTTGCTCCAGAGAGTTTCTCCCATTGTGAGGACTTTTCATTCTGGTTTTAATGGGAGCTCCAATCATGTCAGTTTGGCCTCAAGGGACAACCTATGCACCCTATCACATCGCCCACAATCCTTCAGTGTGCAGAGAGAGGGAGAGAGAGAAAAATGAATATGCCAGGACTGCAGCTGGGGATGATGAATTATATTTGAGATATGCAGACAATTTACCTGAGTGCGCTGCATATGGCTCCTGCTTTTCCCGCTCTTCTGCGTGTTTGTGGCTCGGCACGATTCGTAAGAAACGGTCGATCTCTCGTGGCTTATCAATTTCACAGACGACCGAGTCAGACGTGAATACGTCCTCCAGTGTCTTGCTCTGTATATTCCTCAGCAAATAGGTTGGCGGATTAGTTGATGCAATCGGGTAATACAGTGCTCTCAGCGCTCAATGCCGCTGCAAAAATCCCTCAACAATGACCGTATGAAAGTTAACTTGCTCGGAAAATGGGAGCCGTTTTCGGCTCGGGCTCCGGCATTACCTCGGCTTCCAAATAAGACAGAAATACAGCGATCCGAACGGCGTCTGTGGAAATATAATCTCGGGGCGTGATTTCTTTTTAACTCAATGTTCTGCTATTGCCTTGAGATAAATACCCTCCTCCAGAAGCAGTCCACCGTCTCATCCTTGTGATTTACAACAGCACGTTGTTCTGTAAATGAAATTACTCCTCAGCTAAACACTCGAACCCCGAGTCCTTATTTAGTTTAGCCGTGACACTAATGTTCGGAGAGACGGCGGCCCGCAATACCAATCATAACTCCCCAGCGCCACGAGCGCGAGCTCTCCTTAGCCCTGGTGCAGATGGAGCGCGCGTCCCAAGGCGCCCGGAGGCCTGCAGGAAAAGCCCGGGCCTGCCTGGACGACTGATTGAATTTGGGCCTAATTTCTGCCACTCGGGCCCGTGAGCAGGCTGTAAAGATCCCGCTGCAACCCGCAGATTAGAGCCCCACATGGTGCCTTACAAATCACTCCCACAGCGTGACTGCATGTGCGACTGTGTGCGTCTGCCGCAAGAACATTAGATTAATTAACGCTTCTGTGTTTGGCACAATTGGAGCTGCAAATGTTAGCATAGTGATTAGGTTTATCTGGCATTTATGTGATAAATTGTAGGTTTAGGACACGCACAACTGTGCCGGAATTAAGTGTGGCGCATAACAGTTAAACGTGCAAGTTGGTGCATCTCGTTTTATTCTTGTGAAAATAACTTGGTGTTTTCACAGGTGGCGTGTGTTGATGAGTCAATGTTTGGATCGGGAGGCGGCTGTGTGCGCGTCCTTGCTTTTATATCTGTATGGGGGAGAGGATTTCTCTTCAAATCTTGCATCTCATTTGCGCTGGCGGAACTTGTGCTGCAGAATGCCGTTTTCTCTCTCGGAAGGCCGGACACAGATCATTTAGCTTAGGATTTGCTATGCAGACTAATAAGAAGTCATGATAGGCCCTCTGACAATACAGCAAATTAGCTCATCGCTGCATCTTCTTATAGCCGTGACTAGAGAGGTCTGTGCCGAAGACGAAATAATTATGTCAGATTAATCCATTATTATCCAAATGTTGTCTGTCGGAAAGAGATGAGATGCACTGTGCTCTGTATGTAATGCACTGCTCTAGTGGTTTATTCTTTAGGTCAGTGAGAAATAACAGTGTCTGTGGAAAAAAAAACTTCTTAAAATCACCATTTTGCACTCATGTTGGTTTCAATATCAGTGTTATTTTAGTATATATATATATATATGTATATCAATATATATGTATACACTGCTGTTCAAATTTTGGGGTTCAGTTAATTTTTTTTAAGAATTCTTTTATGCACATCACAGTTCTATTTATTTGATCAAAAACACAGAAAAAAGTAATATGAAATATTACTGAAATTTTAAATAACAGTTTTCTATTTTAATATACTTTAAAATATAATTTATTTCTGTGATACAACGCTGAATTTTCATCAGCCAGTACTCCAGTCTTCAGTGTCACATGATCCTTCAGAAATCATTCTAATATGCTGATTTATTATCAAAGATCGATGTGCTGCTTTATATATATATATATATATATATATATATATATACTGTTTTTTTTTTTAAAGAATACTTTTATGCACATCAAAGTTCCGTAGCTGATTTATTATCAATGCTGGAAACAGTTGTGCTGCTTATGTATATATATATATATATATATATATATATTTATGCAAAATAAAAATTCTTTTTGATAATAAATCAGCATATTAGAATGATTTCTGAAGGGCCATGTGACACTGAAGACTAGAGTAAAGATGCTGAATATTCAGCTTTGCATCACAGGAATAAGTTCTATTTTAAAGTATATTAAAATCAAAACCACTATTTTAAATTGCAATAATATTTCACTATATTACAGATTTTTCTGTATTTTTAATCAAATAAATGCAGCCTTGATGAGCAGAAAAGGCTTTTTTTTATGTTTATTTATATTTTGAAATCTATTCCTAATAACACTGATTTATTAAATATTATATAAATATTTGTATACACTTTAGCTAAAACAAACATGAGGTCCAAAAAGGGAAACAACAGTACGGTATACAATCCAATATACATTAACAGAAGGAAATTAATTTGAAATGTAAGTAAAATAATGTAAGAATTGTCAGAGATAAATATACCCGATATGTGAAATACTAAAGGGTCAGTCAAATCAAATCATTATATTTATTGATATTTTGAATTAGCTTTTATTTTTAGAATTTCCAGCTTTAAATTTGAATTTAGTTTCAGCTTTTGTCTTTTTTATTAGTTTTCTAATATTTCTGTTCACTTTTATTTTAATACATTTGTATTTCAGTTATAGTTAAAGTAATTGTATTAATTTAGCTTCAACTTATTTCATTTTATTATATTATAAGTTTTGGTTGTTCATCTAATATTTATATTTTCTGATTTATTTTATTTAATGAAATATATTTTTAGTCTTAGTTAACAAAAAACAACAGTGTTTTTATATGGTTGTGCAATTTTAATTTAGGCCATTTTCGAGAAATGTCATGTGGTCTAATCATCAAGTAAAACCTAAGAAAGCACACTTACTTTATACTTATGTATTGTAATTATTAATGTACTCTTACTAATAATTATTATTTTCAAAAAAGTATTAAAATATTTTTTACAAAAAATGTTTTTTAAATAATATTTTGTCACACCACATTTTCCACTTGTACTACAACTTTTTTTCCAATATTAATAATATTAACAAATATTTTTTTTCTATAAAATAACTATAAAAGATTATGCAATGGCAAAAAATGACACATCAGTCATGCCAGCGCCCCCAATGCAAATGTATAAGTATGGCAATCACTGTGTACATGATTTTTGCGGTATTATAAGTAGCATGTTGGCTGTAATCATAGAGCCTAAGAACTAAATTACTAACTGTGCTAGATGAGTTAGGGGTTATCTCAAGTCCTGTTGAGACTGCGATGTTCCTCCGTCACACGTGCCGTGAATGTAGAACCGAAGCGTTGGCGTGTAGAACAGATTTCAGTGCTAACTGTATCAGTACATCTGTGGATCAAGGCTTGCATTTAATGAGCGAATTATCCCTGCAAACATTTCTAATAGCCGCATTCACACTTTCTCCTCCCATTTTTTAAGCAATTAGGCCATTTTAAAGATAGTCTTATCGATCTGACAATTTTTGCTTTCTTTTATTTGATAAAAGGCAATTAGCTTATCGGTGCAAAGCAAGCCACCATATGACAATCTGATAGATGGATACCCCACAAAACACAATGCGGCCATCACGTCTTCACTGTCAGTGACAGGGCTTCTATTACAGCTACAAAAACATCCGCATCAATCATTGCCTCGGCACCTTTTAAAACAATGGGCCTGGGACTCGCTGGAAATGGCAAATCAGTAATTGCAGCCTCATTGTCAGGCAGGGACAAAACAGGGTCTCATTCGAAAACTCCCACCTCACTGTTTTCCGAGCTGATAAAGTCAATCCAACCACCGGCATAACTAATAATGCATAATCACGGCTATTAGAGACACCCGCAAAGTAAAAGGCTGAGGATGCAAGATGACTCCCGCTAGAATAACTCTCTGGAAAGGTGAGATGTCTGGCTGTTGTCTTGATGAGGGTGCTCTACCACGGAGTTATTCACGGCCCGTACCGCATTCGCCGAACGTCTGGGTGGCTTTGTGAATGTGTGATTTAAAGGAGTTAATTGATAAGGAGACTGAAGGAGGCTAATGAAAAGCACTTTGATGGCTCTCATTCGGAATGCTCCGTTACTCTGCTGTAACCTCAGGCCTCTCTGCAGTTGCAATTATCAAAAGCATGTAACCCGGTGAGAGCCATCTGCAGCCTCTAGGAGTGTAATCTTCATGAAATAGATTCAATTTTCCCCAGAGCTCCAAATGAAAGCTACAATGTTGGCCAAAAAGTGCCAACTTTCTGGAGTTTTCATTGTTTTGTTTGGGTTGTTTTCCACATATGGTCCCAGGTAAAGAA
Organism: Labeo rohita; assembly: GCF_022985175.1. NCBI lineage: Eukaryota > Metazoa > Chordata > Actinopteri > Cypriniformes > Cyprinidae > Labeo > Labeo rohita. Next base: position 26,284,392 of record NC_066870.1, read on the forward strand.
GATGAGTTATCCAACTTATCCAACATCACAATACCCTGGGCCAGACTGATGACAGAAATAGGCTTTTTCACTCTGCAAAATGCACAGGGTCCATCAACCCATCAGTAGAGTCTTCATAAGACATCAAAAAATTAATTAATATTTTAATTCAGAAAGACAGTTAAAGGAGAAGTTCACTTCCAAAACTAAAATTTACAGGTGATTTACTCACCTCTTTGTCATCCAAGGTGTTCATGTGTATCTTTCTTCAGTTGTAGGGAAATTGTTTGTTGAGGAAAACATTTCAAGATTTTTCTCCATATAGTGGACTTCTATGGTGCCTCCGAGTTTGAACGTCCAAAATGCAGTTTAAATGCAGCTTTAAATGGCTCTAAATGATCCCAGCCAAGGAAGAAGGGTCTTATCTAGCAAGACAGATAAGACGAACAATTTTTTGTAAATAGCGTTTGATCTTCTTTGCATGTTCACTTTGTAAACACTGGGTCGGTACTTCTGCAGCGATGTGGGACAATTTTAAAGTTGGGGAAGAAAACGTGATGGGAGTTTTTTTTTTTTGATATACCCTAACTGTCTTGAACTGAAAAAAAAAAAAAAAAAAAAACACTTCACGCGGACCTAGACAAGACGAGCGTTTGAGGTTAAAAAGTATATAAATTGTCCATTTGTTTCGAAAATGGCCAATCGTTTCACTAAATAAGAGATTTTGCAAGTTCACACTTGGGGGCACCATTGAAGGCCACTATATGGAGATAATTCCTGCAATGTTTTCCTCAAGAAACATAATTTTTTACTGACTGAAGAAAGAAAGACATGAATATCTTGGATGACAAAGGGGTAAATCATCTGTAAATTTTTGTTCTGGAAGTGAACTACTCCTTTAAGACATTTCTGATGTCACAAAAGGTTTTTATTTCACATAAGTGCTGTTCTTTTGAACTTTCTATTTATAAAAAAAATCCTGACATCACAGTTTCTGTAAAAATATTAAGCCACACAACTATTTTTTAACATTTATAATAAAGAAAGTTTTTTAGGCACCAAAATCACCATATTAGATTTCTGATGATTTCTGAAGGATCATGTGACACTGAAGACAGGAGTAATGGCTAAAATTCAGCTTAGAAATATATTAAGGCAGAAAACAGTTACTTTAAATTGTAATAATATTTTACAACATTACTGTTTTTACTGCATTTCTGATCAACTAAATACAGCCCTGATGAGCAGAGGCTACACTGAAAAAAAAAGTGAAGAAACAATTTTCACTTGGAAACTGCAAATAAATTTGATAATAAATTACAAAGAAACAAGTAACATGCAAAATTTTGAAGTGGAAAGACTGAAATAGTATTTTCCTGTAATATGCACTCCAATTAAATGTATTTTATTTACAACTTTGAAAAATCTTTTTTTTAGAGTGTGCTATAAAAAAATCTTTAAAAATATTACCAACCCCAAATTTTGCATGCTAGTGCACACACAACTTTTGAATAAAAAACTACTCAAACTGTTTAAAGGAGTCACTCTGAATGAGCTAATACATTTAGTCACCCTTTATCTAGATGTATACAGAGTATACACTTAAAAAAAGTCAAAACATCAGAAATGTATGGCATAATTGATCCCTGACCATATCTGTTAACATGTTCAAAAAAACAGATGAACATTTTTTATAATATTGTGCTTCGGGATAACTTTAATCAGCATGGCCTATGTTCTCAACTCCCTGGATGTTTCCTTTACATAAAGTCATTCACAGGAGCAGAGAATAGCATAGATGACACTGCATGAATTATAAACAACAAACACTTTTTATTGCACATACATTTTTATCTGTCCCGAGGTGTGAAAACTTTTAACTTTCTTTTATACATCAGTTCTTACTGGAAAATTTGTGTTCGCAAGAAAAGTTAGTGAAACTTCAACTGGGGCTTTTCACTCCAGTTGCCTGTTTTCTTTATGTTTTTCTAGATTGGAGTGTTTATGTTTTCTCTCATAGGAACATATGAATCAGCAAATGGGGAACAAAAAGCCTGGAGTGGAGTAGTTTCAGAACATTTGGCTGGAATGTAGTATATACCAGTTTATGCGTTGTTTGATGCTGTGTGAAGACTGATGGTTTGGCTTCTTTTAAAACTATTTTTTTCTAAAAAAAAAAATGTACAAACAGGCCAATTTGTCTGAACGTTTTTCTTTTGAAGTTACTGAACTGCTATGTAAAAGCAAAATCAAACAACTACGAGTGGTGATATTTAGTGCTGTGATTTTGCTTAACCTTCATGCGGTCAATTGGCAGACAAATTCCTATTCGTTTTTTTTAGGAATACCATGTCATTTTAGGTGGTATACCTCAGGCTGCATACACCACTTTCACAAATGTGGGCTGGCTTTTTATCTAGCAAGAAGCTGAGACATTATATTGATGCGTAAAACTTAACAAAAGTCTTGTTTTTTTCTCTTCCTTTGTGTTTTCATACTTCATCATGATGATAGAAGATTTCAGACTGTTGTGAAACCTGGCTGAGAATTGATTTACAGAGGAGTCGATTCTCGCGAGGTCTCTCATCCTCCCCACCCTCCCTTTCTCTCTCTCTCTCTCTCTCTCTCTCTCTCTCTTTTTCTTTTTCTTTTCTCCTGCTGCCTTTCTCTCTTGCTTTTTTTTTCTCATTGACTTTCTCACTCGTGGTCTTCCAGTACTTCATGACAGGTGCTGACGGGTTTTCTGGTCTAACTAAAACCTGCTTGTGGATGCAATCAATAATCATACCTCTACTTCATTCTTCATGTTCAACTTGGTTATAGACGTACAATAAAAACAATAAATCAAAATGGAGAAACCTAATCAGTTCTGTGCAATTGTGTAATAACAAATAGCTACATATATATATATATATATATATAACAAAATAAGAGAGATGAGGGTAAAAACTTTGAATTTGAATTGAATTTGAAGATCAAGGTAAATCTTGTACTTAATTTGTCTTTTGAGAAACATGCAAGTATCTTCTATTATTGCTACTAAATGGTGAAAAATTATATTTCAACAAAACAAGAAAAATTTGGACATCTTCATCCTGTTCAAAAGTTTTCACCCCCGGTTCTTAATGCATCGTGTTTCCTTCTGGAGCATCAGTGAATGTTTAAACCTTTTTTAATAGTTGTGTTTGAGTCTGCCAGTTGTCCTCAGTGTGAAAAGACGGATCTCAAAATCATACAGTCACTGCTGGAAAGGGTTCAAATATGCAAAAGATGCTGGAAAACCAAAGAATCTGCAGGACATGGAGGATTTTTCTGAAGAACAGTGCTCAGTTTAACTGTTCAGAACAAACAAGGGACTCATGAATAACTTACAAAACAAAACAAAAAAGTCGTAGATCATCCAGTTAACCACTATTAAGAACAATTATTATTATTTTTTTTTTTGTCTTGTGTGCTATATGCAAATATCTTTTATGTAAAATATCTTACTCAGGACAGTACTAAATAAAAAATAACATGCATTTTGTATGATCTCTCTTATTTTGTTAAAATAATTTTTATTTTCATAGATTCTGCAAGGGGTTCCCAAATGACTTCCTGTTTCACAAGATTATAAATATGAGAAACACAAAGGCTGAATTCCCTTAATCATTCAACACAAGGAGTAAAACCAAAGAATATAGCTCTGATGTGCCAAACAAGACAAGAAAATCCCCATTTCCACCATCAAGGCAATAATTAAGAAGTTCCAATCAACTAAAGATGTTACAAATCTGCCTGTAAGAGGACATGTGTCTATATCATCCTAATGGATGGTGAGAAGGAGAGTTTGAGTGACCTAAGAATCTCCAAGGATCACAGCTGGAGAATTGCAGAGATTAGTTAAGTCTTGGGGTCAAGAAGCCAAAGCCAAAGCCAAAAAAAAAGAAAAATCAAACAGCCCCTATATCACCACATGTTGTTTGAGAGGGTTTCAAGGAAAATTCCCTTGCTCATCCAAAAACAAACTCCAGCATATTAAGTTGTCAGACATGACTTCAAATGGGATATAATTTTATCTGATTTGGATTTAAAGAAGTTTACTTACAGAATAAAAATTTACAGATAATTTAATCACCTTCTTGTCATCCAAAATGTTGTTTGTCTTTCTTTCTTCAGTCAAAAAGAAATCATGTTTCTTTAAATGCAGCTTCAAATAGCGATCCCAGCCAAGGAAGAAGAGTCTTATCTAGTGAAACGATTGTCATTTTCAATACAAATTGACAATTTATATACTTTTTAACCTTAAATGCTCATTTTGTCTCATCTCTGTGATGCACATGCATAGTCTGTGTAATCTGGGTCAATACAGTTAGGGAAGGTCGAAAAACTCCCGTCTTGTTTTCTTCTTTAACGACAAAATCAACCTACATCGCTGTTTTACCTTTTGTAATGGGCATTTGATATTCTTTGCATGTTTGCACTTTGTAAACCCTGGGTCGTACTTTTGCAGCAATGTAGGACGATTTTGAAGTTGGGGAAGAAAACGAGATGGGAGTTTTTCGACATACCCTAACTGTATTGACATGGAAAAAACATTCACAACAGTTCACACAGACCTAAACAAGATGAGCATTTAAGGTTAAAAATGATATAAATTGTCAATTTGTTTAGAAAATGACCGATTGTTTTGCTAGATAAGACCCTTCTTCTTTGGCTGGGATTGTTTAGAGCCATTTGAAGCTGCCATTTGAAGCTGCAAGTTTAAACTGCATTTTGGAAGTTCAAACTTGGGGGCACCATTGAACTCCACTATATGGAGATGATTCCTGAAATGTTTTCTTCAAGAAACATAATTTCTTATCGACTGAAGAAAGGAAGCCATGAACATCTTGGATAACAAGGGGGTGAGTAAATTATCTGTACATTTTTGTTTTGGAAGCGAACTTCTGTAATTGAATCAACTATAAATAAATACATTTATTTAAATATTTTAAAATAAATACATAAATTAATGCATAATTTATAACATGTAATGACAATAAAATGACAAAACTTGATAAAAACAGCTGTAAAATGACAAAATGTAAATGTAAATAAATCAACATACACTTAGCCATTAACATATTTTATTGAACAAATATTTAAACAATTTAAGTCAGTTCAAAGAGCATAAATATCTTTAAAATGTGTTTTTATTTTCTCCAGAGGATGTCACAATTGCCACTTATTTACATTAATAAGAAACAGATTTACCAAGAGATAGCGAGCTGCCAGCTACTATGAAATGTGCCACTATTCATGTAAGCAGTTGGTTAATGTGAAATCAAATATTGCTGCGTATGGGCAACTGGCTGTCAGGAAGTCTCTGTGAAGGTAATTGATGGTTATTGTTTTTTGACGTTAATCAAATCGGCAGATTTGAACATTTAGCCACCCATCTGTGTTTACGAGTTGACTTCTGAGTGTACAGGGAAGGCATCAGTGTCATTTTGTCTTTTTTTGTTTTCTTGGGGGGCGACATGGTGACCTTGCCGACATATGAGTCATTCTATTACCATTAACCTCTGTTTAACTGGTCTAACGTTTCAATTTCAGGTATCCATTGTTGCAACTGCGGTTTTAATTTGCTGCTCTCCAAGTCTGATTGTTACAGGGTGTTTATGTTTCTCTGAAAAAGGTATGTTCAATCACGTTTGTCCTCGCTGGGGTCAGAAAAAATGTTGACGATAGTGAAGTAGAGTAGAGATGAAAGCTGCATGCCAAAGCTCTTTGGCAACAGATGGATGAAAAACATGAAACAGTCGTGACACAAAATGAAAAAAAAGTGTTTCTTTACAAACAGACATAGACAAAGAGAATTCAATTCAACCTTTGTTATCATAGTGTTCTTTTATATCTGGACCCTGAAAAAATAAACTCCTACAGAGGTTCATTTGTTTGTCATCAGCCGATGCAGAATGGTGGGTCTGTGCTCACAGGAGGGAAAAAAGATTACAGTTTTGATTCCCCAGTCTATAATTGATCTGCGTATTCAATAAACAGAGAGGTTTATTACTATCCATAAAATGAGTTTTTCACCATCTTCAATAAACAAACCAATAAGACTTTGCTTGGAAATATGATACACTGTTCTTGCACAGCACAAATTCATGTCCTCGTTTCTTTCGTTCTTTCTGTACTTTGGCTTTCTGTTCTCTGAGAATAGCAGCTAGCTGCTGCTTTCCTCATTTCTTTGTAAATTTTTGATAAAGAATCTTGTAAGTTCCCTACAAATTGAATAATTATATGAGAAAACGTAGAGTCAGTCGGTTATTATCGCAAAATCAACCCGGACAGGGTGATCAGGGTACATATTTATCCCTGAACTCAAGGGGTTTATTTGATCTGACTGTATATTAATTCACTTAACATATACTTACCAAATAAAATACTGATTTCCATTGAAATATCACAAACATTTATATATTTCTCATAGGGATTCAAAAAGTCTTTATTAAATCATTATAAGCCATGAACCAAGCTAACCAGCTATGAGGTGAATCACAACATTAAAAATTTAAGATTTAAAGCAAAAAAAAGTTTTTGAAAATTTGGCAAAAAGACAAAAGGACAACACTGTGTACCTAGCGGCTTAAGTGAGGGAAAGAACTACAATCCCATGAAGTATTGCAAATTGAATTGACAATTGAATTACAAATTATAGATAAATATAATCTATTTTTATAAAACGGATAGTTCCGGTCCTTGATTCTGGTTGGTTGAGCTGCGTTCGAAGCTGTTGTAAATTACTCTACAAACATACACCTTTGTTTACGTCTGTGTTGCTCGGGTACAGCTTTGTTGCAACCACAGTGGAACTACATTGTTTGGTGGAACAATAAACAATAAGCCCTGTGAAGCCATGGTTTACAGTGAATTTTAACATCTAAGCAGAGCTGGGCAAAATGGGCAAAAATATTATCATGACAAAAAATCATGCTAAAAAAATTATCACAATATTTTTTCATATCAGTCAATACTGATAATTATCACGATAAATGACAAATCTTTATTTAAGTTTAAGGTCAGACTTTTGCTCCAAAGTGAAAGTTGTAGAAAAATAATAATAATAATAATATCACTTTTTTGTCTCTGAGAAATGCACATTTAATAGTAGCTTGAGGATGCAGAGGTAAATTCTTGTTCATTATCAATCAGTAACATCTGTAAAAATTGTAGCAGCCTCAGTTTTATATGGTTAAATTTATTCTGACCCAGTTTTTTTTATTTTTATTTTTTTATGAAGCATTGGTGTCCCATAGTAGCAAGCATACATTTTAAATCATGATAAACACGAAAATGGATAGTTCCGGTCCTTGATTCTGATTGGTTGACCCACGTTCGAAGCTGTTGTAAATTACTCTACAATCATACACCTTTGTTTACATCTGTGTGTTGCTCGACAACCAATTTGTTGCAGCCACAACAGTTTCTGAGGAATATATCATTACACTTTATTTGCTCTGTTTTATTTTGTGAAACCTTACTAAGTATGTGGAATAACTGGTTTACAAAAGCAATAAGCCCTGTGAAGCTGTGGTTTACAGTGAATTTATAACAGCTAAGTTAACAGATAATAATGCCCCTTAGCTGTTATAAATTCACTGTAAACCACGGCTTCACAGGGCTTATTGTTTATTCATCCACCAAACAATGTAGTTCCTCAGAAACGGTTGTGGTTGCAACAAAGTAGTTCCCGAGCAACAAAGACATAAACAAAGGTGTATGTTTGTAGAGTAACTTACAACAGCTTCAAACACAACTTAACCAACCATTTTATAATGTTTTTATTAATATCATTACACTTTATTTGTCCTTTTTTATTTTGTGAACACTTACTACGTAGATGGAATAACTGTTTTATAAAAGCAATAAGCCCCTTAGCTGTTACAGTATAAATTCACTGTAAACCACGGCTTCTTGGGGCTTACTGCTTTAATTTAAAGTTGTTAATTCTATCAATAAAAACAATACATTTACTCTACTATCATATAAATGCTCTTTTGGTGTGACTTTCTCACTGCAACTCTCTGATTGGTGGAGTTTTCTGTGCAGCATCATGGGTAATGTAGTTTTCCACTACAAATTCAGTTGTTTTTTGAAAAAATAAGTTGAAATAATGTATAACAGATAACAGATGACTTTAACAAACGCGTATACCATCAATTAACATCATCGGAGCTCACAACTGCCTTTAAAGGGATAGTTCACCCAAAGATAAAAATTCTGTCATTAATTACTCACCCTCATGTTTTTACAAACCCGTAAGACCTTCATTCATCTTTGGAAAACAAATTATGGTATTTTTGATGAAATCTGACAGCTTTCTGACCCAGCTTAGAATACTTTTTGTGTGCGAAGAAAACAAAAATAACGACTTTATTCAACAATTTTTACTTGCATAAGCAGCACCACATGCATAAGTCATGGTATTTTTGTTTTTGTAGCTTCATAACATTACAGTTGAACCACTGATGTCACATTGACTATTTTAACGATGTTCTTACTACGTTTCTGGGCTTTAAACGTGGTAGTTGTGTTGCTGTCTATGCAGGGTCAGAATTCTCTCATATTTCATCAAAAATATCTTAATTTGTGTTCTGAAAGAAAGTCTTAAAGGTTTGGAATGACTTGAGGGTGAGTAATTAATGACAGAATTTCATTTTTGCATGAACTAACCCTTTAAAGGTTTATAAGTTATCCTCAAAAAATCAATTTCTCTATGTAGAAAATAAATGAAGTTTTTACTTCCGAAACCCAACTGTTGCACTCTATTAGGAAATATCTGACTGCTGGAGGGCACGATGACTGTTCAGAACCAAGCATTGTAAAGAACAACAAACTAATTTAACAAACAGTGAGACCATTGTAAATCTGTGAGAGGTTAAAGAGGCAACATTACGCCTCTTGTCTTACTGCAAATCTAAAACAACATTATCGAAAATCTGCTGATCCATTTTTCATTACAGCACAAACAATTTCAAAGAACTTGCCCTCTTTCTTAACTGGAGCATCATAATGCCTGCAGTGGTTTAATTACTTTCTTATTGCTGCAACACATAGAGCTAATGAATCCGAGCAGTTTAATTTTCATCATTTTACAACGTTCTACAAATATTAAACGCTAGACTGGTGAGGGATACGTAATGAGGACTACTCCATATTCCGTGACTGCTCTCTGCAGTACAATGTACTATCTGCATACTTAATCTTCTTGATATTAAACGTAATAAGAGAAACAACAGAACGCCAGAAAGTTATTAAGAGGATATATGCGTGTACTTATTAGTTGTTCGTCTCCCATCCTCACCCTTGAGGTTTGATTTTTACTATATTGTTAATTCTGCAATCAAACATCACAAAAATGTATACCAGCCTACACAAATACAGCCCCCAGGTAGTTACACTTTCATGGGATTACAAAGTCAGCACAGTCAAACAAGAATATCTGTCATGTACGCAGTCTAGCCTTGATATATTTCTCACCGCATTCCTCACAATTCTTGACTCTTCGGGGTATGTCAAACAGCTTGCACAATTAAAGAAAATGAAGGGGAGCAAATCAAACACTTCGATGTCAATACCTACAATAGGAAACGAAGACTCACAAACTTTGCCCACATAAATGCATGCATTTTTGCAGCTATTTTAAGCCTTCACTGATACCCTTGCGTTGTGTTAATGAACTGTGTTCGTGCAACTAGAGGTCACACAATTTAGAAGCAATTGCAAACTACTCGTAAGGTGTTGACACCGATGGTTTTCGAAGCATGCTGAATTCCCACTTACAGCTCCCCAACTTAGCCGACGTGTTTTACTTTCTCTGCGGCAATGGCAAAACTCCTTTCTATAATGAGAACAGAGATGTAATTTGACAGAAACAATTGTATTCACACAGCTCCGTCAAAGCACCATTTCAGCAGAATGCCAAAACAATGAAGTGTTTAAGTGCAGTGACCAAGCATGTACTTCTATTGCGATCATGAACCAGCTTTTATCTCCTCCTCGGTAAATCCCTGCCTACGGGCACTGAAGGATTTGGCTTCTGCCTCTTCTGTAATGAGCTCTGTGTCTGTACATACAAAACAGCCCTTTTGCTCAATACTGGAGCTGCGGCTCTCGCTCTTTTCACCCTCTCTCAGAACCTCATTTTGAGCTCACAGTTTGATCTGTTTCAAATGAATGCTTATTTAAAAGTGAGTATTTTGGAGAACGCTTTGTCTAATACCTCACGAATGCTCTGACGTCCCGCGGTGCAATACAACATCGGCCATTGTCAAGCATTAATTAACAGCGATGACTCATAGCCCACATTATTATGTCAAAAAGTAATACAATATAATTGTGTCATAAAATAGTTAAAGCCTGTTTCTCTAAGCTGTAGTCATGGTGTAAAGCTCTTCCCACTAAGCGACTGCCAGCTTTAAGGATAAAGTTCTATTATAATCATGGTATATTAATTTACATCATACGTAATTAAATACGTAACTGAATACTTCACCACCTGTATGATATAATGTATGAATGTCCTCGATTTGCCTTAACTCGTCTTGAAGAACCAAGGTAATGGAACGCTTTCATCTTTGAAAGGATGCATACAGATGCCTTATTTGTCAAAATCTAATTAATTTTCGTTTTCAAGCCCATGGGCATCAGTAGATGTCTGAAGCATGGATTTGAAGCGCACCCCAATCCTCAAAAACAACATAAGAAGACCTTTATTTATTAGTTATGCTGTGATTCTGCAAAATGAGCTATTACAGCTTGTGATAAATGGGACATATAATTCACCATTGAAGTATTACAGCTGAATCAAAACTATTAAACTAATTAAACACTCCAAGACTGTTATTGCACGCTGAGCTTAATTAAAGTATTTTAATTATTTTAAATGCACAAAAGCTCAGACAGTGAAGAGACAAATATGGAAGTTGCAAGATTGCAGTGATGAGAGGAATGCTCTAGTTTTCCATGAACACAAAAAAATGCTTCCTTTTCGTTATCATTCCCTGGAGGAAAAGATACCAAGATTTTGCTTTAAATACAGTGATCCTAATTACTTTGACACAGAATATCAATGTCATTGCTAAATGCAGAGAAATTGTATTATTACAGTTTTATTTGCTCCATTTTAAGGCAGGCTCATGAATTACTAATGGCATAAATGCATAGATGCAACTGAAACAAATGCAATAAACCAGAACAAGGAAGGTTCTCAGAACTGTGCCTGGCAAGGTTCTCAGTTATAAACTGACATTCTTCCGGTAACGTTAATAGAATGTTCGTTTATATTTATGTAGTCTTTGATAATGTTTTTTTTAAATGTTATCACAAAAACGAATTACTGAAACACGCTTTTTTATATATACTGGGTTCAACTTGTTGGGCCATTTTATTGGGTTATTTTCATATTTTACCCAGGTACTGGGTAGTTTTTCTGTAACTACCATTTTATTCTACCCAACTGCTGGGTTGAGCCTGTCTCTGACGAAACAACCCAGCTGCTGAGTTACAGTCAGAACACAGGCTTTTTGAGTCCTCTACAGGAAAGAGTGATTCTCATCGCTGCCGATTTGCACTTATTCAGTGAAATAAAGGTATGTTGCAACACAACATAAGGACGAGATGTCAGTCAGCTGCGTCAGCAGCGGTTCGTTCGGAGGATGGAGGCCCCTTGTGCCTTAAAATAAATGGATTTTATTCGTTACTGAGTTTAATTTAATTTGATGTTAAAATATATTCTCTAATGTCAGTACTGTTCGTTTATGGGCAAGTTCTGGAGTCAGTCACAGCATCTTTCAGCTACGAGTGAAACGCGAGGTGCTTAAGTTCGCAGTTACCCCTGCGAACAGCAGCTCTTCACCGGCTCAGATTTCTGCAACACACTGACACAAGAATTATTTCAGTAAAAAGGAATTACAGAGAATGGCTGAATACACTATAAATGCTTCTTTTAAATGTTACATTTTTATGTCTAAATGCTTGTTAAATGAGTTTAAATGTATGTAATACTGTACACTACGCTGTATTCACCCAAATAAATTCAATTTGTCTTGTATTTTGTCCATGTGTTCTTGCTTAAAAATAAATGTTCATCTTTTGATTATTGCTGTTGCCTCTAGTAATTCTGCTTGAGTTTTTTAAAAGTTCCAGTCTATTTTAAACCAGCAATATAATAATTTTTAAACAATAGTAGACTTACATAAAATAACCCAGCATGTTTGGTAAAAGCATTTAAACCAACCAGCTGGGTCAAAATAACCCAGCATGTGTCCAATATTTACCCAGGACTGATAATAACCCAAGTTGGGTTGTTTTTAACCATTAAGCATTTTTTAGAGTGTACTTACAGGGATAGTTCACCCAAAAATGAAAATTCTCTTATGTCGTTCCAAACCTGTAAGACCTTCATTCATCTTTGGAACACAAATTAAGATATTTTTGATGAAATCTGAGAGCTTTCTGACCCTCTATAGACAGCAAGGTAACTGACACATTCAAGACCCAGAAAGATAGTAAGGATTTCGTTAAAATAGTCCATGTGACATCAGTGGTTCAACTGTAATTTTACGAAGCTATGAGAATACTTTTTGTGTGCAAAGAAAACAAAAATAATGACTTTATTCAACAATTTCTTCTCTTCTGTGTCAGTCTTCAAAGTACATTCAGTGTACATCTTTCTCCGCTTGCAAACAAGACACAGTCCATCCGGGTTCTACGTCACAAACGTGACCGCGCTTCTCAAACTGAAAGGGAAGAGAGGAAATTGTCGCATAACAATAGTTCTGTTTGTTTGTTTTCATTCCGCACAAAAAGTATTCTCATAGCTTCATAAAATTATGGTTGAACCACTGATGTCACATGGACTATTTTAACAATGTCCTTACTACCTTTCTGGGTCCTGAATGTGTCAGTTGTGTTGCTGTCTACGGAGGATCAGAAAGTTCACAGATTTCATCAAAAAAATCTTAATTTGTGTTCTGAGATGAACAAAGGTCTTACGCATTTGGAACAACATGGGGTTGTTCATTAATGACAGAACTTTCATTTTTGGGTGAACTATCCCTTTAACGCTTAGGTTAAGCCTTGCACTTAACGGGAAGATGATAATGACGATGGATAACATTAATGAGAAACTATTGATTGAACGGGTTAGGCGAGTGATGTTTTCCACTTATGCAAACCTAACAAATGGCTAGTTAGCGTTATTTATAGTCGCAATCGATTTTGAGTTTGAGGCATTCCTTTGTTTTGGTATCACTGTTGCTGTGAGTGCGTTTGAAAGATCAGGGTTGGAGTAGGATTACTGTCAAGCGACATCCCTGGAGTCGAGTCTAAACAGAAGCTGCACAGCTGTACACACAGAGAAATGCGCTCCGCCCCTATACAGCAAGAGATAGCTGGCTGGATGACAACAATGTATGCTATGCAAAGACCGCTTATTTTTTAGCCCGTCCTAAAAATATCTGGCATTCTGATTGTAAACCTATGGTTAAATATATTTTTTAACAGATTGTGTGCAGTTGAGCTGAATTTCAGGGTAATGAGGCAGCAAGTTGGTTTGTAAATTTCTGGGTTTATCTATTTAATGCTCTGATACTAGGTTTTCATGGGAAATGTTCTATGTAATACATACAGTTCCAAAGTGATTCATAAATGGTTTGTAGAATTTATGGCAGATTTGTTTGTTATCATTCTGCACATGCTGCAGCCATGAGGAGCTTAGAGCTCCACACATTTTGCCTGCAAAAAATAAAGAATAAATAAAAGTACTTAAGAGAGCTGGCGATAGTGAATATGGAAGGAAGGAAAACGCTGATGTAGAAAGTGCATGAACGAGGCTTACTTTCAGCCTACCATTAGCATGCATTAACATCTTTTAACAGTTTTTTCTACTTTGGCCAGATTTGGCCACCCACATGTTGGCCTCGAACATGAACTGGCTATTTCTCCAACAACATCACTTGTTTTAAACACGAACCAAGAACAGGCTCATTAAAAAAATATCGCAAATAATTTTTATGTCCCACACACATGCCAATGAACACCATGCTAAAATGTACTGAAATTGTTTATTGAATTACTATTTTAGCACAGAAAATATAGCACGACCAGTCTGATTCTTGAGCAAATTTTGTTAGTGAATCAAAAACATATAGAGTGACTAGTGAAGTCTGATTCCTGAGCTAATATGATTCTTTTGAACAAGTTTTCATTAGTGAATTAAACAGATGCTATGCAACCTGTGCAGCCCAATTTAGTACAAATGACTCTAGAACAAATGACTCCAGTTTTTTAATTAATGCAACTCACTTACCAAATCAACTCATTTTTTAGACCTCATTTTTTAGAGTCGTCATGTTCCACTCCATGTACCAAGCATTTTAGTTATTGTTTTTAAAAAATAAATTAAAATGATTAAAATCATAATTTACTGTTGTTGTTGGTAATTGAAATAATACATATTAAATAAAATATTATAGAATATATAAATATTAACTAGATGAAAAACTTACATTTAAATAAACTTAAAAGAAAGTTTGAAATGTTGACTGAAGTAAGTTTACGTTAAAGTACTGAAATGACTAAAACTAAAAATGAAATAAGAATAATTACATTATAACATTAAACATAAATGCTTTAAAGAATTATAAAAATAAAAATGAATAAAGCACAAACCAAAATACCAAAATTACTGAAAATATAAAATGTAATTTAAAATATTCTAAAAAAGCTAATTTAAAATATTAATAAATACTATCATATTTAAAAAATTCTATGGAGATACTGTTACAATGTTACCAAGATTTGATACAGTGTTGCAGTATGTTTTATTTATAAAAAAAAAAGTGAAGGAAATATTAAATGCATGACCTTATTTTTTATATATATATATGTGTGTTATTTTTTATTCAGTACTTACCTTAATAAGATATTTTACATAAAAGGCACATATAGTCCACTAAGAGGGAAAATAATAGTTGAATTTATAAAAATGATCCCGTTCAAAAGTTCACATAAACTTGATTCTTAATACTGTGTTGTAACCTGAATGATCCACAGTTGTGTGTTTTTTTATTTTGTTTTCTTTTTCTTTTTTTTAGTTAAAGTTGTTCATGAGTGCAACTATTACAGAAGGTTCAAACACTCACTGATGCTCCAGAAGGAAGGGGGGCGGGGGCTGAAAACTTTTTATATTTAAAGATCAGGGTAAATTTAACTTATTTAGTCTTCTGGGAAACATGTAAGTATCTTCTATAGTTCTGAAGGGCAGTACTAAATAAAAAAAAAAAAAAGATATTTAGACAAAATAAGAAAAATGTACACATCTTCATTCTGTTCAAAAGTTTTCACCCCTGGCTCTTAATGCATGGTTTTTCCTTCTTAAGCGTCAGTGAATGTTTGAGCCTTCTGTAATAGTTGCATATGAGTCTCTCAGTTGTCCTCAGTGTGAAAAGATGGATCTCAAAATCATACAGTCATTGTTTGAAATGGCTCAAATACACAATAATGCTGAAAAACCAAAGAATCTGTGGGACCTGAAGGATTTTTGTGAAGAACAGTGACAAACAAGGGCTCATGAACAACTATCACTAAACAAAAAAAAACACAGCTGTGGATCATTCAGGTAACAGCACAGTATTAAGAATGAAGCGTGTGTACAACTTTTGAACAGGGTAATTTTTTTTAAATTCAGCTATTATTTTCTCTTATGTACTATATGTAAACATCTTTTATGTAAAGTACCTTATTCAGATTAGTACTAAATCTGAAATCACATGCATTTTGTATGATCCCTCTTATTTTGGTAAAATAATTAACATTTTGCAGATTCTGCAAGGCGCATGCATGCAAACAAACAAAATTACATATAAAAAGAAAACAGAATTGTTAAGCATTTTAAATTCTTTAATATTTCCTATCTCTAAACATGAGAGACAAGTTATTCTACTAGCAAATAAGAAACTATAGGCGTGGAGATTAATGGCTGCACGTAAGAAGAAAATAAGTGGAGGAGTCAGGAGGCACACAGCTTTTATGTTGCATTTGTTTTCTTTGCATCTCAAGGTTGCACTATTATTCCTGCACAAACACAGTTCTCACCGTTAATTTTAGTGAGGCCTTCTTCAATAACTACCCCTTGGAGCAATTCCATGTCATCAAAGAGCACATCATCTGTTATTGTAATGAGTCTTGACTCTAACTCAGCTCTGAATCATTAGTGAATGGATCAACCGCTCTCATCAATGTGTTCGAGCCCCAGTGGGAATGTGAGCGTGATGAGGGCCCATCCAGTGCACAGTGATTGATCATTATTTTAATCACTGCAGGCAG
The DNA here is from genome assembly GCF_022985175.1 of Labeo rohita. Taxonomy (NCBI): domain Eukaryota; kingdom Metazoa; phylum Chordata; class Actinopteri; order Cypriniformes; family Cyprinidae; genus Labeo; species Labeo rohita. Next base: position 26,300,727 of record NC_066870.1, read on the forward strand.
ACGGTCACGGGGACGACGTCAACCCACCACATCATTACGGAAAAGAAAAGAAATAAATGAAATGCAGGTAGGAGGCAGTACTTCGAATTAGCGTCTTTGCAGATTCCCGGTCACAGTTAAGAGCTTCCCGCACCTTCCCGTAAGCACCGCACTTGACGCTCTGGTCCTCCAACCTTAAATACATTCACAGCCAGTGACCGCACACAAAGATGAATCTGCTCTCTGCTCGCTCTGTGCCAAGGTCGTCTGTCTAGTATCTCGGTTTGCTTACCGGCACATTTCGAAGGATTCCTTCCTAGACATTCAGGCTGGAAAAAAATAGACTACAACATTTTGAACATGCAATGTCATAGGCTGCTCATCTAACCGTTTTGTTTCACATCATTTTAATTAATATTTTTTCTGCAATAATAATGAGCTTTTGAGCTCTGTCATTGACCTGTGTTTCTGTCACATGAATAGAAGCTCTCAAACAGCTATTTTCCATGTTTCCCTGTCTTTTATGATGCCTGCAAGCACAAACAACACAGCTTGAGTAATCAAGTCAAAGGCTTTGAGATGAACTCTTCAAAAACATACTCCCACTTCTGTGTAGGAAAAAAGGTCACATTCGATCGTGTTTCCGAATGCGTGCAGCCGAGTAAAAGAGAATGTGCTGGAAGTCTAAAAACATTAAAAGCCGACTCACTTTCCTTGTCTCTGTGGTTGAAGTGGCGTAACGCAATATACACCCCACATTCAGAGGTATTTTTTTACAGATTAGCACCTAGATGGCCTTTGTTTTTCTCTCAAGCCGGTACACCAACATTGGTAACAGGATCTAAAGATAGTCCACTAGCAGATAGCACAGGGGCAATCTAAAAAAATCAAGAGGACACTTTAGAGAGATTGTATCTATAGAGAAAGCTATTGTTTCGCTCTTATCTGATATTGGAACAGTCTGGATTGCTTGCAGGCTCACAGGTGTCTATGAGGTTCCCATACAGAAAACTCATTTTGTTGATTTGATAAGATGAACTGCACTGACAGCATTCATTTATTGTCTATATAAGCACCTAACTACCTATCTATCTATCTATCTATCTGTCTGTCTGTCTATCTATCTGTCTATCTATCTATCTATCTATCGTTTTTGATGTAAATTATTTCTGGGGGAAAAAAAGCATTGTTTCCTCAAAAATATTAAGCAATACAACTTTTTTCAACATTGATAATACCAAGAAATGTTTTTGAGCACTAAATCAGAATAGTAGAATGATTTTTGACACTGTGACACTGGAGACTTAAGTAATTTTGTTTTTCAATAAATTTCCAAAGTTATCACAAATCAGGGTTTTTCTTTGTCATTATGGAGTATGCGGTGTAGATTGGTGTAAATATATTTATTTATTTATTTATTCATTCATCCATCTTTTTTTATCAAATATATTATTTCAGAGAACATTTTTGTTAGAATTTATTTTATCAAAAATATTAAGCAATACAACTTTTTTCAACATTGATACATTTTTTTGAGCACTAAATCAGAACATTATTTTTAAGAAATAATTAGAAGAATTATTTTTGAAAGATCGTGTGACACTGGAGACTTAAGTGATTTTTGTTTTTCGATAAATTTGCAAAGTTATCACAAATCAGATTTCATTTTTTCATTATGGAGTATGGACTGTAGATTAATGTGAAAAATAGTTATTTATTTATTTATTTATCTATCTATTAATCATTCATCTTTTTTCATCAAATATATTTATTTCATCTGTTTTCTTAGAAAATTCAGCTTTTACAACCTGGGAATACATTACATTTTCCAATGAAATTTATTTCTCAGTGTTACTGTTTTTACTTTAATTTTGACCTATTAAATGCAGCCTTGGTGAGCATAAGAGAACTCTTTTAGACACATTAAAAAATCTTAATTACTGCAATGTTTTCAACAGTAGTGTAGAGATAGATAGATAGATAGATAGATAGATAGATAGATAGATGGATAGATGGATAGATACAGAGACATTTAAAGGGGTCATCAGATGCAAAGGTCACTTTTATATGTTGTTTGAACATTAATGTGTGTTGGCAGTGTATGTACAAATCTATCCTATAATGATAAAAATCCATGCAGTGGTTTTTAATTAATCTGTAAAAATAATATCCCCTTTTTCAAATCGAGCCATTCTGCCTGTCGGTGTGCCGTCACACCCACAGAGGCCGCTCCCACAATAGTTGATTGACATGAGTGTCTTACCTCAGACCCGCCTTACAACATCCGACCTCCATTGTTTCGATGCCAGAGCAGGGATGTAAGTTAGGCAAGAACATCTCTGATTGAGCGATTGGGGTGTTGTGTTGCTGGATGTAATAATGAACATAGTGGTCGTCATTTACTCCTGACATCTGAGCTGCTGAAGATGCAGCAGATTACGTTTGTTTGTTTGTGAATGTGCCTCCCAATCTTCATATATCCGTCTATGTTCGTGCGAATCATTCGTGATCCAGCTCCACTGCACAGCTCCTACAGCAGAAGTGAGTATAAGGGTTTTTTTTAATGAATCTTTGCAATCGCCTTTCCTAATAACGTGCTAGTTAGCAAGTGTTGGATTACAAATTTCTAAAAGGTTATGTATATTGTGATTTAGCAGACAGCCCAAGCCCTGAGACATTAACCTTCTGTCTTTATACAGTTCCTGAACATCTGGCAGGTTTCCCAAGTTAAGTGTAAAGTCTAAGCTCAAGGTACAACTGTGCCTTTTGTTTAGCACCTATGCATTTGAATGACACTTGTATGCTAAATAGATCAAGGCTGGGAAAAATCTTTTATTGGGCTGATTTCCTGTACCACATTTGCATGCTTTGTTTAGATTGATTCCACCTCTATGTGCTCCGCCTCCTTCAAACCTATATACTCTGCTGTGCTGAGATATTGTCAGACTTTTTGATGACTGCAGAGCTACGCAGCGAGTATCTGAATAAAGAGAAACTTCTGCTTCAAGATATCCAAAAACGTTTCCTGGTCTCTAAGAAAAAATTCACAACACAAGTTTAGCGGCTAAATGCGGCTAAAGTAAACAGGCTCGTCACTCCACAAACAGAAGAGAGGGGCGGGGTGAGCAGAGCTCATTAACATTTAAAGCAACCTCGACCAGAACAGGATGATTTTTGCAGAGCTGATTTTGGCAAGGTAAAAAAAGGTGTTATTTAGCGAAATTTTAACCAAAGTATATTATAGATTTTTCATTAAGACCCAAAAGAATCATATCAACTTGTTGAAAATGGGCATCTGATGACCCCTTTAATAAATAATACTAAAATAACACTGTGACCAAGATTTTATATTGTGACAGTACTTACTTAGGAGACAAATATGTGTTATTTTATAAACACACACATACACACACACACATATATATATATATATATATATATACACACACACACACAGTAATATAATGGTTATATACACTACCGTTCAAAAGTTTGGGGTCAGTACATTTTTATTGTTTCTTTTTTTTTTTTTTTTTAAGAAATTAATACTTTTATTCACCAAGGATGTATTAAGTTAACAATTAAAAGTTTATTAAAAGTTAATAATAAATAATTTACATTGTTATAAAATATTTATATTTTGAATAAACACTGTACTTTTTAAACTTGTTATTCATGAAAGAATCCTGAAAAAAAAAAAAAATCACAGGTTCCAAAAAATATTTGGCAGCACAACTGTTGATATTATCCAACATTGATCATTCTAATAATAAATCCGCATATTAGAATGATTTCTGAAGGATCATGTGACACTTAAGACTGGAGTAACAGCTGATAAAAATTCAGCTTTTCATCACAAGAATAAATACTATTTTAAAGTATGTTAAAATAAAAAACATTATTTTATATTGTAAAAACATTTTGCAATATTACTGTTTTTTTTCTATATTTTTAATCAAATAAATGCAGCCTTGATGAGCATAAGAGACTTCTTTAAAGACTATTACAAGTCTTACTGACCCCAAACTTTTGAACGGTAGTGTATATACTGACAAAATTACATCTAAACACAAATCAGATAGACAGATAAATAGATAGATAAATAGACAGACAGATAGATAGATAGATAGATAGATAGATCATTAGTTCATTATGTCCTAAATAATTCTATACTACATATAAAATGAAAAAGCTCGGCTGCAGTAGGAAATGCAGGAATGAGTTGTATGTGTGTTGTTGGAGGCTACTTTGCTTTTCTGTATAATGGATTTATTACTTGTGCTGGTGGATCAACTGAAGGCTTTGGGTTGCCAAGCAACAGCGGTCATGTGATAAATAAACGGTGCTTGCTTCTGTAAAGGATCAGATTATTCTCCCTCAGTGTATTGTCGAAGGGGAAGAATAACTAGGGATGAGCTACAGGGCAGAAGTTGGCAAGATAATGCATTTACGAAAGTCTTTTAACTTCATGTAAATTGACACAATGTGCAGCTGGGTTCCGGTGGCAATTTAACTGCCTTGCATTACGGTCAATGGCCAAATTTAAGATGCAGTAATTAATAACTCAAGTGTCATAACTGAACTCACAGCACTGAGGACTTTATCACCATACCAAGCCAAATGGATTGGCTCAATTATCTGAATAGGGAACAGGGACCATAAAGCAGACAGCTCGAGACGTTAAATGAAAGCCTTGACACTGTTTCTGAATAATTCAATAGAAATTTCTCTTGAATTATCAATAATTGCACACCACCGATACGCCTCGGAGAGGTCATTACAAAGCGCCGGGCGAAACTTCGGTTTAATATACCAGCTTTATGCACGTCTTTTGTTTTTCCTCTAATATTCCGCGTCTCGTGCCACAATATTTTGTACAATTAAGACGAGTAATTATTTTGCACCAACACACAGAGGACTGAATCATTTTCAGTGGGAGAATATTAATCATAATTCCAGTCCTGACCCAGCCTCTGAGCTGTGAAATTGTATTTCTACTTTAGCAAACAACAATAATGGATAGGAGAAAAAAAAAGAGAGGAGAAAGAGTAAATTGTACAGCATGGTCCAAATCAACGGATAATAATTACAGCAGCGCGCAGACATTGTGTCTGCGAAGGCTGTACTCAGCCGAAGTCATTTTCAATTAATCTAGACGAAAGCCATTGTGTGAAGCAACTCATGGAATTCTCTGAACTTCACAATGCTTAATAGCACACTCTCTCTGACACTCGGCTCTGCTGAAACTTTGGAATAGAATTGCATTTATTAAGCCCAACGCTATGAGATGTTCGCACACGTTCGCTCGCTCTCTCTCACTAATCTGTCGGAGTGTTGAAATGAAATCGAAAAATATAAATACTGAAATAAGGACTGCAGTCAAACTCGCACAGAATACCTAAGGGAAATTCTACTGGATTCTGGGGGTTCAAATGTTTCAGTGCAAGAGATGATGCAATCATTGTGGTGGTGGCCATGATGATGAAATAGGCATAAACAATATACCAAACAGACATATCAAGTACAGTCTTGATGGATCTTTCTCTGCATTGCAGCACTGAAAAAAAAAAAAAAAAAGTTTCTTTCTTAGAACAACAAAGAAGACGTCAGAGCAGGAAAATCCTGGTGTTAAGTCTTTATTGCACACATTGTTATATTTCAGAAGCCAGTGATATGATTAAAGAAATGTTCTATGCACTCTCACATCAATCTAATCTGAGAATTAGGATGCATGATTTAATTTAATTTAATTTAATTTAATTTAATTTAATTTAATTTAATTTAATTTAATTTAATTTAATTTAATTTAATGCTTTTTTAAAGCCAAACAATAATAATTTGACAACAGTGTTACATGTAATCTTCATCAAATCTCAAAACGAATATACATTTTAAAGTGCTGTACATTATAATATTTTGATGAATAAAATGTACTTTTTTAGCAGGTTAATTTTATTTCATTCATTTAAAGAAAATACTATAGAATTTTAAGATTCAAAGACACATCTGGACCTTCTAACACTAGAATTCTTTATTCTATTTACTTGTTTTCTTTTCATTTCTTAAAAAATAAAAACTAACTTCTGACACTAGCATTCTCTATTGTTTTTCTATTCTATATTGTTTTCTTTTTAATTCCTATTATTCTATGTCTTTTCTATTTATGTTTTATTCTTTTTATTTATTACATAAAACAGACTAACCAGGATATGTCACAAAAATTCTATATTGTTGCTCTTTTGTTCGTTTGATTGCTTCTGTTGTCCTCATTTGTAAGTCACTTTGGATAAAAGCATCTGCTAAATGAATAAATGTAAATGTAGAATTTTAAAGGGGTGCTATTATGCTTTATCACTTTTTGAACTTTAGTCAGTGTGTGGTGTGTATCTTTGGGCATAAAACGGATCTACAAAGTTACAAATCTCAAAGTCCACTCCAGAAGGAGATTTTCTACGACTACAACATTTGTTTTCCGCATGCAATGATGTCAGAACGCGATCCATTAGAATATCTTCAAATTAAATCCCGCCCATGGAAATTCAAATTGTTGGAGGGAGGGTAAGGACAAGGTGGGGGATTAGCCAAACTTTAGCACGGAGAACCGCTTCAACGAGCAGCAGCGCGGTGGGTATAAACACAAGCATTGACTAGAGTGGCCGCTTCAGAGCAGTAACGCCGCAGACGTGTGCAGTACAAGGGGTCGAAACACATGCTGAAGCCGCAATCTACTCCAGTTGTTGCATCGGAGCCATTACGCGCAGCAGACGTGTGCAGTGTGTGGTAAGACATTTATTCCTCATACAGTGTAGATAGCTTCACTTATAACGCGAGTGTTTTTTAAAATGCATAAACTTGCACTAGAATAGGCTAGGCTAATCAGTGATGATGTTCTTTGATAATGTTAGGCTGCTTTTAGCCTTATGCTGGAGCTGGTTTCAGGCAATGAAACTAAGTATGTAAATAATTAAAAACATTAGCACAATAATATCATGTATTGGCGATCTCGCAGGCTGGTGATAGGACCCATCACTACTGTAGTGTATTATTTACTCACCCTCCATGCATCCTAAGTATATATAACTTCCTTCTTTCAGATGAATGCAATCTGAGTTAAACTGAAATTTATCCTGGCACTCCCAAGCTTTAGAATGGCATAGATGGGTGTTTTTCCTCATCAGTCAAAAACAAGTCCAATAATATGCATCCATCCATAATAAAAAGAGCCTTGCACGGCTCCGGGGGGTTAATAAAGGCCTCTTGTAGCAAATCGATGCATTTTTGTAAGAAAAATATCCATATTTAAAATGTAAGAATCGCTTTAATCGAGCTTGCGTTAACAGTTGAACACGGATCTTGCTTCTTTGACAAGGGGCGTGGCAGTACTGAAACACAGTCTAAGCTGTTCGCCAATCACAATGCAGTGGGACAGCTAACCAATCACAACACATTTTGTTTTTCGGAAGGCGGGCCTTCATTAAACCCAGAACTAATCGAGCCTTATGTGCCAGGCTGGGAGAAATGTATTGTAATAATGTAAATTATATTAAAAATAATGCGTTCGAACTACCAAGCATGAGAGCATGTTCTAGTACACCCACAAAACAAAATCAAGACTTTATAAAAGAGCATAATAGGACCCCTTTAATATTGGCCATTTATCAGATATCAGCCATAACATGAAAAAAAAAATGAATGGCTTATTAGGATCAGAAATAATTTTAATATTGATACATTCCTCCTTAGAAAAGTATCATTTTATAAAGATGAAAACATCGCAAAAGATCTGAAAATTTAACATCATTAATGGCAGTAAAAATCTCATATATCAGTAATATTTTAGCATGTTTTTAGCATGTAGATTTTTACTGGACCCTTCATGTATTGAGAGAGGAATAGTGATACAGGGAAATAACCCGAAGTGCTCAGAGCAAACCCAATAAGAGAATAAAAACTGGCCTTTGGCAGGAACATATTGTAGCTGTCCGTCTAACAATGGGCCACAGAGGTGTGTGGCGACAGCACATCTAAGCTTGGGTTGAGGTATAGCTGTTGGGTTAGAGCTGCAAACAACCACAGCTGTTACTCTAGTAAATGGAGGAAGGCTTAGAGTTAGAATACAGGGAGCTCATAATGACACTGTGTGCTAAAGGTCCAACCAAACCTCATTTACTTTTCCCTCTTTCCTTATGATCAATAAATCCTATTAATAGTGCAAACTAAGGAGGTCTAAAATACCTGGAAAGAGCTATGCGTTAACACTCCCATTTTTCTCACTAGCAGTTAACTGGCTGGTGATGTAATATGTGATAATTTATAAAATAAGTACATTAAAAATAATACATTACAGTAAAAACGTCCAAAAATGAATAAAGCACTATTAAGGGGAACCGGGGGTATTAAAGGGGTCATCGGATGCCCATTTTCCACAAGTTGATATGATTCGATAGGTTCTTAATGAGAAGTCTATAACATACTTTGGTTAAAATTTCTCAGTGGTAGTGTAAAAAACACCCTTTTTACCTTGTCATAATCAGCCCTTTTCACAGCGAGGTGTTTTGTTGCATGTTGCTTAAAAGGGTCATCGGATGCAAACTTCACTTTTACATGTTGTTTGAACATTAATGTTGGCAGTGTATGTACAAATCTGCCCTATAATGATAAAAATCCATGCAGTGTTTTTTAATTAATTTGTAAAAATAATATCCCCTTTTTCATATCGAGCCATTCTCAGATGCCTGTCAGTGTGCGTCACACCGACAGAGACCGCATCCCACGATAGTTGATTGACATGAGCATCTAGCCTCAGATCAGCTGTAACAGTCCGACCTCCATTGTTTCGATGCCGAAGCAGGGATATAAGTTAGACAAGAATATCTCCGATTGAGTGACTGAGGTGTTGTGTTGCTGGATGTAGTAATGAACATAATGAACTCGGTCGTCATTTACTCCTGACATCTGAGCCGCTGAAGATGCAGTGGATTACGTTTGTTTGTGAAGGGAATGCACCTCCCGATCTACATAAATGCGTCTATGTTCGCGCAAATCATTCGTGATCCAGCTTCACCTACAGCAGAAGTGAGTATAAGGGTTTTTTTTAACAAATCTCTGCAATCACCTTTCCTAATAACGTGCTAGTTAGCAAGTTTCGTGGCTAAACGCACTAAATGCGGCTAAAGTAAATAATCTCTCAGAGCAGTTACTCACTCCACAGAGAGAAGAGAGGAGCAGGGCGAGCAGAGCTCATCTGCATTTAAAGGAACAATCCCTCAGAATGGGATGATTTTTGCAGAGCTCATTTTGACAAGATAAAAAGGGTGTTGTTTCACACAACCATTGAGAATTTTTAATCAAAGTATATTATAGACTTTTCATTAAGACCCTAAAGAATCATATCAACTTGTGGAAAATGGGCATCCAATGACCCCTTTAAATGCTAATGAGCTCTGCTTGCCCTGCCCCTCTCTTCTGTGGGGTGACAAGCAGTACTGTTTACTTTAGCCACATCTAGCGGCATTTAGGCGTGAAACTTGCTAACTAGCACATTATTAAGAAAAGCAATTTGCAAAGATGCATATAAAACCCTTATACTCACTTCTGCTGTAGGTGGATCACGAACAATTCGCACAAACATAGACGCATTTATGTAGATTGCCAGGCACATCAGAAACAAAAGTAACATTAATACTCTGCGTCTTCAGCAGCTCAGATACTGGCAGTAAATGATGACTGCAATGTTTATTATTACATCCCACAACAGAACACCCCAGTCGCTTTGGCATCGGCACCACTCCGCTCACTCAGGGAGGGACTAAGGAAAGATGGCCGTGTCAATCAACTATTGTGGGAGAGGCCTTGATCTGTGTGACGTTACATAGCCAAGATGCTGAGAATGGCTTGATCTGAAAAAGGGGATATTATTGAAAGGAATTAAATAAAAACCACTGGGTGGATTTTTATCATTTTAGGGTGGTTGTGTACACACACTGCCAACACACATCTATCTCCAACAACCTGCAAAAGTGAGTTTTGCATCCGATGACCCCTTTAAATGACCATCAATGAAAAAAAGTAACCCAGGCTCATTGGAAATACATGCCTCCACATACATTTCTGCAACGTACATAATTACCTACCTTACTGCATGTTTAATGGTAGTTTTAAAGTGTAGTGTCCAGAGAACAACGCTAAAACACACGTGCAATATGTGGCCGTGGCACGTTTTTATTACGCTAGTACAGGCGCATATTGCATTTTTATTACACTGCTTGAGGTATGTATTGCGGCTGTTCAGGATTCAAATATCCGGGTAGTGTCGCTAAAGGTTAATGCTCTATCGTGTTTAAAATATCCCCCACACCAAACCCAACCCTAAACCTAATCGCTAGTGTTAACAAATGCAAAAGTGATATAAAAACGCATTTGTTGATGCAGCCATGCTATTTTAACTTTCTTAACCATAGTTTCATGGGGTTCGCACCGGAGCTCTTCATCAGCGCTGTATATTACTGAACTCATGCAAATGAAGCTGTATATGTGACGACAACATTCAACATTCAACTGTGTGAAATTTAGACTTTGTGGGAAACGGAAGTTTTACTGCCTCTAGTGTTCATTTCATCTGGAAATTGCAGTGATTCATACATGTAGGTATTTTTTTGTTTTGCAGAAATGTATATACACTCTTAAAAATAAAGGTGTTTCACGATGTCATAGAAGAACCTTTTTTGTCTAAATGGTTCCATAAAGAACCTTTAACATCTGAAGAACCTTTCTGTTTCACAGAAGGTTCTTTGTGGCAAAAGAGGGTTCTTCAGATTATAAAAAGGTAAGAAAGAGATGGTTCCTAAAAGACCCTTTGACTGAATGGTTCTTTGTGGAACCAAAAATGGTTCTTCTATATCATCGCTGTGTCTTTTAAAGCACCTTTATTTTTGAGTGTAGAGGCACATATTTTCAACGAGCCTATGTTGGAAAAAAGTTAGAACATCTACCAGCAAGGGTCAAGAGGGTCATGTTAACCAGCCACACACTGACAGTGATTCGCAGTGACAAAGCAACCATTTACTTTCAACAAGCAGAGCTCAACTTTATGCAAATGAGCAGCGACAGGACAAAACAACAACCAATGGGAATGCAGGCAGTAGGAACGCCCATTAAAAACTGTGTGACCTCCAATATTTTAATAGCTGTCAGTGAGAACGCCCCCTTAAGTTCCTGCAAAAACAAACTAATTAGCATTCACATAATATAAAAGACACGTCGGAGCTCTTTTTCCTTCTGCCTCCATTGCTGCATTGTCTGCAAAACTGCCATGCTGTACTTGTTGGTTTTGCTGAGATTTTGGCTGCGTTTTTAGCGTTTCAGCGGTTGCAAGGTAATCTGCGGTGACACCGCAGTGATTTAAAGCTTATTTGCAGAAGATTTCGACAGAATTTCTTGGCACTGTAAAACATCCATAATTCAGTGAACTCTTCCCTCCTGGTCTCATGGGATGTTAAACCTGGCTAGTGGCCTTGTGGAGAGAGAGAATCAGAGCGAGAGACCGAGGGAACAGTTTGCTTTGCGGCAACTGATGCTAGCTGATAGCGTGCAGCGGAGAGTTCAGATATGGCTGCTGAAATGTGCTTTGGAAATGTGCCTCATTAACATCAAAGGTTAATTCCCTTAAAACAACACACTCTCCCTGTGTTGTTTTCAGGGAAATGCTAATTCGCACTCTCTCTATCTCTGCGAAGCCATGAAATCCGTTAACCAGGTGCGGTGCTTTGAAACGCAACCGAACTACAACCATAATCTCTTTTAATCTGCACGGAACAGATTATGTATCCGGCACATGAACAAATAGCACTGAATGATTCATCTCATCATTTTCATCTACGAAGTGCTTGTTCCACAGCACAGGACTCCCTTTAATGTTCCCTCATCCTCCAAACTGGATTTCCGTAGGGCTGCCCCGCGCCGAATCGATCGATAACTAGCATGAAACCTTCCAGATTCCGTCCCTCAAACTTATTTAAGTTGCGATTAATTTAGGACTTACATAAAGGTTACGTAAAGTGATGAATAATGAATGGTGCATAACACCACACTGTCATTAAAAACTTCATATTTTATTAAGGACGGGGAGAGAAGCTCTGCAGATACAATTCATGTACCTCTCTAATTATCCTTGCAAATGACTTCGGGGACTAGGCCTAAATAAGAGACTGCAGAAGACAGCACCACTGCATATCATACAGCTGCCACTGTCATTTTCCCTTTCATGTGCGCTAGCCAAGGTCAGTCCCGCTCACACGTTTGATGGTGTGTACGTTTCATAACGGCGCCGAAATCAGCCGTAAAAAAAAGCGCTGATCACTTCCGAAGCTCCTTTCATAATTGATCTGAATGCAATTTCGATCATACGGGGAAGAAACCGTCACATATCATTCATCTGGATTCTGAGTATCCCCCAAGCCGAAATCAAAGCGATTGTGCTTAGTCACAGGCCATTTTTTTCTTGAATGAATGCCTTGCCTGGTAAAGAGCTTTCTCTGCGAGCGAAGCTCTTCAAAAAGAATTTGAATATCACTGTTATGACATGCGTGCACCTTACTGAAAGCGAAATCGATTTGGCCATCTGAACCCTCCTCCTCCTCCTCCATCTTCAAGCGTCTAGACAAAGTGGAAGCCCGCCGTATTATGACGGGGGCCTGTATTGCCGGAGATGGGCTATAGAACATGTGGGTCGCAGAAGATGAGCCATCATTTTAATGTGACATCTGTGCATCCATTCTATGTCAGGGATGAGCAGGCGCAAATTCCCAGGTAGACAAACGCTTCCGCCTTGGCTCCATTTCAATGACAGCGATGATATCTGAGAGGATAATGGCGAGTGTCAGACTGGGAAATAGACTGGAATAATTGATACTGTGAGGGTGTTATTCCAGCAGTCGGAGTTAAGAGACGATTGGCAGCGAGCCTAAGAGCGAAGAAGACTCCCTGAAGCCGCTGGGCTCTCTGAAACTAACCGTTCTGGAATTGAGACTAGTGATGATGTGAACAATAACCTGCCCTCCTCTGAGGAAATGAAAAAAGACTCATAATGGAAGCCGCTAAACTCCGCCTGCATAGATATACCCATTCATTACAACTGAGGAAATCATTAAGCTTTTATTGGAGTATTATGGGACAAGCTTGTGCACATTTCTCTTTTTTTTGGTCCGGTACAAAATATCCTTTCACTATGGTGCTAATGAGTGAATGGTGAGTCTTCTTACTCTCATTATGAAGTCTGCAAGCTCATCATCCCTTGACGCCAACAACCTGCCATCTACATTCAAAAGCCTTAAAACTGCATTAGCGTATCACTCCTGCTCACTCCACTGAATTTCACCTTGACTTGCAAAAATAAATTGCATGAGCAGAATCACTGGCATTAAACTGGATATTTAGAGACTTGATGTCTTAATCCATGATTCCAGTATGGAATGAAATGTAATATGGTCCTGTAATTCACTTAAAAACGACTGTGTAATCCTTGACATTTTCAAGGTTGGGTTTTTATGTAATCAATTAGAAAAGGAAGATCAGTCTTGAAGTCGTCATGAAAGGGAAGTTGCAATTATCTTTTGTTCCCTATTGTGACAGAGTGAAACAACTTCTCAAGTGAGAAAATATGTATGTATGTATGATGGGACTTGATTTTGTCCATAGGGAACTGATTAGAGCATTGGATTGCTATTGTTTGCTAACTGCTGGAATCTGATGTGAGTGACAGGATGCTGAAGGGGACGCACTATCGTCCCGCCCTCATGCCGATGCAAACGTCAGCAGAGATGAGATGTTGGGTTAATGTTTTTGATTTGGCACAGAATTTTTATAACAAATAATGATGTGCACAGATAACTAATTTATAATAAACACTGCAATATTCCATTAAAATAAGAATGATTTTGATTTTATGTCATCACAAATTAATGTTAATGCAGACAGAGAAACCTAACCCACAAATGTGACCCTGGACCACAAAACCAGTCATAAGGGTGAATGTGTTTTAAAATTGAGATTTATACATCATCTGACGAGATACAACTTTTTGAAAATCTAGAATCTGAGGGTGCAAAAAAATCTCCTTTAAAGTTGTCCAAATTAAGTTCTTAGCAATGCATATTACTAATCAAAAATTAGGTTTTGATATATTTAAGGTAGGATATTTACAGAATATCTTAACAGACCATGATCTTAATATCCTAATGATTTTTGCCATTTAAAAAAATCGATAATTTTGACCCATACAATGCATTTTTGGCTATTGCTACAAATATACCAGTGCTAAGTACAGCTGGTTTTGTGGTCCAGGGTTCCAAAAATGATGTTTCTGTTATGATTTACTCTCATTTCAAATACAAAAAAGGTATTTTGAACAATACCTTGGAACAAACAACACTGAATCCCACTGACTTTCATTGAAGAAAGAACCCAGAGATATATTTTGTAAACATCATCTCTTGTGTTTTGCAAAAGAATAGGTCATATAAGGTTTGAAACAACATGAAGGTGAGTACATTTTTATTTTTGGATGATCTGTCCCTTCAAAGATGCACTATAGAAGTTTGGCTTCTCTATCACCATCTATGGTTGAAACATTAAATTGCAAGTTATACTCTTCTGAAATAAGTCTCTTTTACTCACTAAGGTTACATTTATTTGTTAAAAAATACAGTAAACTATTTTTTTAAACTATTTTGTACTATTTTCAAATATTACAACACTGTATTAAAATAACACTGTTTTTATTTTCAAACTGTAATTTATTCCTGTGATGGCAACACTGAATTTTCAGCAGCCATTATTCATTAATGGTTATATATAGAACTTTTTTTGTAACATTCTAAATGTGCCATCACTTTTGGCACAATTTAATGTGCTCTTGCTGAATCAGAGTGTTCATTTGAAAGAAAGTGCTACACAGTGCTACAAAGCCCATGTTCAAAAACATGGTGTTGTGGAAACAAATAAATAGCATCTCTGCCAAATTCAGTTGGACGAATGACATAAACCTAAAAAAAACAAAGGTGGAACAGTGGTCAGTGGAGTGTGTGACTGCATTTAAAACTTAAGTGTGTCATTTCAGCACCACTAGTATCAGATTTCCTAATTGTACAGCAAAACATCAGGTCATCCCACCGCAAACTGGTTGAGCAAATGGGACACTGTTTGACAAACAGTGACACAATAGGTGCGTTTCCATAAATGTCGATAAAAAACTGTGGCAAAATAGCAGCATTCTCTTTCCATGTTTTCTTGTCGTTATAAGTCATAGCAATGGATATTGGCAGTTTTTCGTATATAGTGCAGCCACCGCACTAGCCGTTCATTGTAATTGTAGGAGATGTAAGCATCTATCTTTACAGAAGCAGCGTGCAGAGAAAAGAAGTATATAAGATTTTTTTTTTTAGAAAATGACCGATCGTTTCACTAGATAAGACCCTTATTCCTCAGCTGGGATCATTTGGAGGCCTTTGAAGCTGCACTGAAACTGCATTTTAGATGTTTAAACTCGTAGGCACCATTGAAGTCCACTATATGGAGATAATTCCTGAAATGTTTTCCTCAAAAAACATAATTTCTTAATGACTGAAGAAAGAAAGGCATAAACATCTTGGATGACAACGGGATGAGTACATTATCTGTACATTTTTGTTCCGTAAGTGAATTTCTTTAAGCTTTAAAGGCACAATATATAAGTTTGTGCCACTAGAGGGTGCACATTCAAAACAAACAAAGAACCAAAGGCGTTGTTTGATGACGCAGTGATTGAGTGTGGAATCATGGGAGCTGTTGTCTTCATCCCCACAGCCGATGCAATCCGTCAGGACTGTTCATGGATGAGCTAATGTATTAAAGACTTATTAAGGTCACTGTATTATGAAGCAGGGTGGGGCTGAAAGTGGTGGAAGCGAAACGACGCCACTGGAGCGTCTGCAAAAGCAGCAGAGCTTTTATTATGCCACAGCCGACCATTTCCGCTTCTTCTGGTCATGCGTATGTAGAAAAAAGCAGCACTGTTTTATCATACTAGATACATTTGAGTGTGTTGAAAGCTCTGATATAATGATACTCTGTGCGTTTGTCACCTGTCTAATGAAATGCATAACATATTAAATTGTCTTTAGGGTTTTCATATTTTCCAAAAAAAAAAAAAAGGTAAATCTATGGTGTATGACATCATCGGCAGGCGATGCAATGACACGGCGCCCTTTACACTAATTAAAAATGCTTATTTCTCTGGATTTAAACATTCTTTGAAACATTTGGGATAATGTAAGTACACAAGTCAGCAAAACACTGTTAATCCAAAAATCGTACATATTGTGCTTTTCCATTTACACCTGATTAATAGTTAGAATTGTGTCTATCACAGTTTTCATTTTGTCATGAAAATAAAATGCTTTTTGCATAATGTTTCCTCTGGAAATGTTCCAAAATTTAGGTGGACTCTTACATAAAACAAATATTAGTCATTGTTCTTAAGATGGCAATAAAAAGAATAAAAAAAATCATTTTAACTCAAGACATCAGTATAAAAATAAACATGCCGACACTCTTCTTAACATTTCATTATTGTAAGCTAGATGTTAAACCTCTGCAGATAGTTGTGAAATAAGCACACATGAAATGAAAAACTGAAAATATCCCAAATGTCTAAAACCTGACAGTGCCACGCTCTCCTGTTCCTGCAGTTATATTAAGAGCCCTGACTAATGATCTGTCCTTTATCTCAGCCATGCAAAGTATATCTTCTCTCGCCTTTTCCTTCGCACATCCTCTCGTTTCCATTTCGTTCTCTCGTGCATCTGTCGACTGAAGCAAATGTTCGGCGAGGATTTGGTTTAGAGATTTCATTTCAGACCGCCATTTACACAAGCCACAAGCTCCAAATGAGTTGCAACACGCTGCAAAAATAAAATATCTCGATAAATCTACCACAGCATGTCACAATAAGTCACAGTTTTCCTTTTTCTCTCTCCTTAGGTGGATTTTTGGTTAGCATGCCTTTTTTTTTGCAAGCCTTTGAAGAGAATGTTAATGATCATGGAAACCTGTGCCAAATAGCTCAGCGATGAATTTCGTTTCCTCTGATCAAAATTGGAAGAGCCTGACACTGAGTAAACCCGGCTGGAGTCCCAGTCGGTATGATCTATATTTCATTGTCTCGGTAACATCTGTAATTAATCACTCTTCTCAAAATGAATGCAGTCCGTCCCCTCTTCTATTTTTTATCTAATGGGGTCAGCACTCTCATTTAAACGAAGGAAAATGGAGGGAAAAGAAAAAAATGTGTGGACATGTCTCTCCACGGATATTTTGATTGGTCTGAGATGGACTGAAAAAGCAATGCATATTCTTAAGGTGGAAGGGCACTAATTATGCTCTCTTTGTAATTATATTGTTGTATCCAATATAAAACATAAACCCACTTTATTATTGTTATTACGTCTTATCATGCAGAAACACTGCATGGCTTCAGGTTGCTTATACAAACATTAAGATACCAAAACTATTTCTGTCAAAACAATAATTAAGAAAAGGCTGCACTTATACTGTACATTTTACTAGTTGTGGTCTTATCTAGCAAGGCAGATTCTTACAATTAGCTAAATATGGAAACTAGTGTTCTATTATGACATTAAACTCCATCATTACTGCAGTATATTATTTTACAACACGGCATTATGGAATAGTTTATTCTGATTGGTCAGACATGCTATTGCTGTTCAGATATTTCCTAATAGACTGCAACAGTGCCTGTCCACTTTTTTAAGGGTCTTGGTTCTGAAGTATTTTTTTCCTATCATTTTTCCCTTAGGGGTTTAAGTCTTTGCTTTAAGGTTATAAGCCATGAACCAAATCAACCAGCTACAAGATGAATTACAACATTACAAACTTTAATTTAAAGCAAAAAAGTCTGAAAATCTGAGAAAAAAGATTACAAAAAAAGGTACAAAAGTGCACACTTAAAGGCTTTACTAAGGGAAAGAACTACAATCCCATCAAGCACCGTGAATAACTGTTAATTAAAAACAATGGTGAAATAAGAAACTATTAATGTCAGTATGTTAGTTATGCAATATAATATGCAAGTTACGGACAGTTTGAGAGCATTGGGAGTGCAGCTGAAAAATGATTAGTCGCGATTATTCGATTCAAAATAAAAGTTTATGTTTGCACACTATATGTGTGAATATTTCTTTTGTATATATAAATACACACACATACATAAATGTATGTATTAAGAGAAAATATGTTAGATTTATATGTAACATTTATATTTATATTAGAGCTGTCAAATGATTAATCGTGATTAATCACATACAAAATAAAATTTGAGTTTGCCTAATAAATGTGTGTGTATAGTGTGTCTTTATTATGTATATAAATACACACAAATTAATGTATATACTTAAGAGAAATACGTTATATACAAAATATTTTCATATATATATATATATATATATATATATATATAAAATATAAACTACATAAAAATTATAATAAATACATATACTTGTAAATATTTCTTAAATATATACATGAATGTGTTTGTATTTATATACATAATAATTACACACAGTACACATACATATATTAGGCAAACTAAAACTTTTATTTTGTATGCAATTAATCATTTGACAGCCCTAATTCATATATAATATAAATGATATACAAGTGTTTACATACAAATACAAACAAATATTTTTAAGATATATACATATATGGGTGTGTTTATATATACATAATAAATATGCACAGTACACACACATATAGTGTGTAAACAAACTTTTATTTTGAATCTATTAATTGTGACTAATTGGGAGCACGAGAGACTCTCATGTTATTCACGGCACTTAATGAAAGTGGACAGGCGCTAAAGTGCACTTTTAGCTCAATTTGTTGTCACACTTCTCTGATTGGTGGAGATTTATCTGTTGCATTATGGGCAATGTAGTTTTTTACACCAGAAAATCAACTGTTGAACACAATTAGAAGAAGCTGAAACAACGTGGGTTTATAAAAGCATATGCCATCGACGTAGCTCTATGTTATTGTTTAAGATCAATTCCCATATTTAAAAAATGAATACTTCCAGAGCCCAACTATTGCAAACTATATTTACCACTGTCCATGGTAATGCTTTGTGCAAGTATTTTTTCTTAGCTTCAAGATCAAACACAAATCAACATTTCTATTTATTTCATAATGACGTACAGTCAGACGGTCATTACTACAAAATAAACGCCTCAGGCTGACATAAGATTGATACGCTCCCGATCACCATGTCGTATTTTGTGATGATGACCGACTGACTGTGCATAATCTCTAACATGATTTCTATCATAAGTGATTGAGTAGGACATTAAAATAGGAGATTTATAAACAAAGAGCTTCCTTTGTCCATTCGAGCTTTGTTCTGCTTTATTTTTTCGCCTGTTCCTATGTTTTCCGTATTTAGTTCCCAGCTGCCCAAAGCAGCTCGCTCTGACACATGCGTAAACACCTCAGTGTAAACTTCAGCATTTTTAATATTAGTATAATAAAATCATCACTCCCATTGTGCGTACATGTCTGTCTCCTTCTCCCTTCATATTGTATAAGCTGAAGAAAGACATTAGGTGAAAGATACTTTCAGGAAACCTGCTGCTGGCAAAAACAAGATCAGCAAAATTCTCCATTGAGAATAACAGATAAGCCTAATTAAAAATAAAACGCAGTTTAAAAGCACTCCAACGCTGTCTAAAGTTCCAAAAAGCCTCTTTTGTTATGTAGTGATTTCCAATAAACCCTTTGGCAGATATCGCAGATAACAAGCATTACTTTCAAATGTTTAAATATAAAAACGCAAGGCATTCAAATAAACAAATACCACACATAATTTGCTTTGTTTTCCTTTTGTCTACCCCCTTCCACGCTGATCAAGTTTTCCTAATGAAAACATGTAATTACTGAGACAGCTCCGTTAGATGCCGTGGGTCAGATCAATGCCCTCCCAGCCAAGACAAACACACAATTACACTGACAGATCTCCCATAAATGTCCAAGAACTACAGCAGATGGACTTAAGAGACGGTGCTGATGGCTGCATCACAGTGTACTAGATTTCTAGATTCATCCTCAAATGCATAAAAACAGCTCCCACTGCAGGAAATAGCACACTGCAAAAGCTGCACAGCACAGCACAAGGCATTGCAGAACGCCTTGGCGATACCTTCCCTCTCCTGTGCACAAAAGAAATTCAGCACCACGGACAGGGAATAACCAGCTCACGCTAACTATATCAGCACTCCGTGCCGCACGAAGAAATTGGGCATAAAAAGTCACTCGTCAGACACTAAAACACAACTTTTCTCCTTGCTGGCAAGGTTTAATTCCAGATGAAGAAAGAAAAGTAAAGGAGGGGAAACAAAAGATCTGGTTTGACAGCATCCTACTCTCTTTTCCCAAGACAAAGCTCTCAGCATGGTGTCAGAGCTGCTTCAAACAGAGATTGAACCTGTACAGCATACAAAACACCAGCCTGCTCTTGCACCCGCTGTACATTTAGAGAAGTTTGCAGTGTGAGGTAATACTTCCTTATCATTTCCTATACTAGCAACCACAATTTATCTTTCAGTCAGGGTTTGTGAGCTGATTTGACAATCAGGTGGATGGGAGCCACAGGGAGAGATTGGAATGGGAAAATAGGAATGGCCTGAAATTAAAATTCTGACAGACAGCAAAAAATGTGAGTTTTTGGGTTTTTTAACATTAACTGATAAATGGCAAAAATAATATGTGATCCTAGACCACAAAATCAGTCTTAAGTAGCACGGGTATATTTGAAGCAATAGCCAAAAATACATTGTATGGGTCAAAATTATCGATTTTTCTTTTATGCCAATATTCATAAGGATATTAAGTAAAGATAATGTTCTATGAAGATATTTTATACATTTCCTATCGTAAATATATCAAAACGTAATTTTTGATTAGTAATATGCATTGCTAAGATTTTCATCTGGACAACTTTAAAGGCGATTTTCTCAATATTTTGTTTTTTTTTTTTGCACCCTCAAATTCAGCTTTCAGATGATGTATAAATCTAAGTTTCAAAAAAATTACTCTCTTGACTGGTTTTGTGGTCCAGGGTCACATGAATTAACCTGCTATACTATTTTGAATGAAAAAATAACATAAAA
Organism: Labeo rohita; assembly: GCF_022985175.1. NCBI lineage: Eukaryota > Metazoa > Chordata > Actinopteri > Cypriniformes > Cyprinidae > Labeo > Labeo rohita. Next base: position 26,321,924 of record NC_066870.1, read on the forward strand.
AATCTTTGAATCTGAAGTGAATTTAGGCATCACAGCATTACAATGTACAGTATGAAAAGTGAATTTTCGTTTTAAAGTTTTCAGAAAAATTGCATTTAACAGTGTTATTAAAATAACTTTAGCATTGGAATCATAACACTGTCAAATGATTAATCGCGATTAATCACATACGAAATAAAAGTTTGAGTTTGCCTAATAAATGTGTGTGTACTGTGTGTAATTATTATTTATATATAAATACACACAGATTAATGTATATATTTAAGAGAAATATGTTACGTACAAAATATTTTTATTTATATATAATATAAATGGATAACTATAAAAATTATAATCAATAAATATACTTGTAAATATTTCTTAAATATATACATGAATGTGTATTTATATATACATAATAATCACACACAGTACACACATATATTAGGCAAGATCAAACTTTTATTTTGTATGCGATTAATCGCGATTAATCACCTGAAAGCCCTAAAAAAATTGGTAAATACTGGACTATACCCAATAATGCTACAGATTTGGATATTTTGTATCGTTACTAAAAGTGCTTCATGTGGTAATAGCTAAACAATAACAAAAATCTTAATATCACTTTATCAACCAAAACACAGCACCAAAACAAAACAAAAAGATTTGTGAACAGTAAACAAACAGCTCCATTTTACAGTGAAAAGCATAGGATACTATAGCACTGTAGTAATCAATAGGGATTAAATTGGTTCAACAAAACAAGCTACTTTTGGGAAATTAAAATCTTACAACGTATTGTGGCTTTTTCCTTTTAAACTAAATATGTGGTTTCTAAATAACCTTTCTATTTTCTCTCTGTCCCCTACCTGTCATTTTCACGCACACTCTTATTATTCCTCTCTTCTCCTTCAAACAAGCAACTTCAATATAGTGAAAGGTTAAAGCGCAAACCACACGCAGTAAATATCACCCAACAGAATACCGCAGCAATATTGGTCAATACAGAAAAGGTATCGTCAATATTAGAAAGGCATTTGCTGAGGTTTTTCAGAAGTGCAACACATCTATATGCAAGCCAGCGCCAACTTTTTCCTATTTTTCTGCTCGGTGATAAATTTTGAGAAAGAACAGCTCTGACGACAGCAGAACACTTGAACCATGTCCAAGCTGTCCAGCATTTCAACTAAGTAAAATGACAACTGCCTGCACTGTGGTGTCCCTGAATTTCCCAAGGGGCAGGGGTTTTGACGGCATGTCTGAGCAGACACATTACAGGCATGACAGCCAGAGGAAAAGGCCACAGTTTCCGGTAAAAATGCAAATGTCAGAGAGCAACGGCACACACCGTTTGCTGACTAATTGCATCCCATTGAAAATTCCGCAGGTACTTTGTGGCTCATTTACGTGTTGGGCACACATTATCCGCGGTGCGGCACATTACGTTTTCGCATTCATCGCCATATGTCGTGTTCCAAATTCATAATACCGGTGTTTTGTTAAATGGCTGTTCTGAGAGCATTTTTCAGGAGTAATTATTAACCTCATAATGATGCCACTTTATGTTAGGAGCCTTCCCATTAAAAAAGTCACACAATACTATCAAAGAAAGGAACTGCTGGTTAGTTCGATTCCATCAACCATTAAACATAAGCTATCATTTCACATTTGCCCGTTCATCTCTGCTCACGGGCTCTTGGTTAAATGCCACTTTGTCTTGGCGAGGCACATGAGCACTATGTAGCAGAGCAGCTGACTGCCCCTGCGATCGCATTCGCTGCATACAGGATCAGTTGGCCAGGCCGTCTGTGGGATTGGGCGGCAGAGGCGTATAATGAGGGTTACTGGAGTGGCATTGAGAGGATTATCTCTCCTCATACTTTGGACAAAAGCTTTGTGAATTATCACCGAGGAAAGGTGGTTAGGAAGCTGCTCTCTTTGACAAGCAGGTCTGCATGCCAGAAGCAGAAATGCCGTTATAAACGTCCAACTGTGTAAATGATGGATGGCCTGTGAGGGATGGAATCTGCCAAGTACAACATTAGCAAAAATAAACAGGGGCAGCACGATAAGAGCCGATCCGGGCCTGTGACGTTATCCTCCTTTCGCACACGTGTCCTTGGACTTTCAGCTCCCTTACTGGCCAATTTCAAGAGAAGCTGCTAAAACATTTAGGGACACACTTTGGTACTTTAGACGCTCCATTACTTTAATGTTTACTGTAGCTCTTTGAAATGGGATAATGTGTTCGGATAGCTCTGAGTGAAGGTTTGTAATTGCATTTCATGCAATCAGAGGAGAAATTATGGAAGGAGATCATGAGAACGAGGAAATAAAAATGACAAACGGCAAAACCGTGGGATGACGGAACTTCGATACTCATAAATATTCAGCTTCATCTCTTTCCAGGTTTGGTTTTATTCAAGGCTTTTACAGTATGATGCCAAAAAGGGTACTTTTCTCCCTTACGCAATGCTGCGTAACTAGGTTAAGCCAGCTTATGCATGGTGAATAGGTGTATCTAACTGATGCCCTCCCATGGACACTCAGGGGACTGGAGACTGCAGAGGATGCTATAAGAATGCTGCACATATTCTCCGCTTCCTCTCCTCCAGGTCTGTGGGTGACCTGACAGAGTCTTTTGCAAATTGACTGTGTCAATATCATGCAATCTCGGACAAATTTCACACTGTTATTTACTAGTTTCCAGCATATGAGGTCTCGTTCGAAACACTTTGTTCTTTCGAATCTCGTACTATAAGCGCATGGAGAAAGTGCTGCGCGCGCACGTGTGTGTGTGTGTGTGTGCATGCTATGTAGAGGCCAAAATCTGCATGTTCGCTACTCAGAATGGTACAGTTTGCAGAACTTGGCTTAGTTTAGCACCCTTTATTGAATTCATGGGTTTTTTTCAAGGAAGGCTAAACCAGAGGCATAATCATTATACACTGATTTAACATGATGTCTTACAATAATAATTGCAACACTGAAATCTAAGAATAAATATATGCACAGATCTGTCCTCGCCTTGGTGAGATAGACCACGAAAAGGTACTCGTCCATAGACACGATCGATAGTTCCCAAGCTTTTACGTGTTTTGACCTTACCTTGGTCCGTAAAACCATTCGATAAGTCCCAATAAAGACAATCTACTCAGTTTGAAAATACAGATTCAACAAAGCACTTAACAGTTATACAATAACTGCAGTATCTCTATTGCTGAAGGACAATTTTCAGTTAAATAAAAAATATCTCCGAAGTTTTCAATGCAAACGAGTTAAAAGCCAAGACCGCACGCCCTGCATTCATATGTATAGTTTGCGTCACGTTTACCAACATCGCAAAGTCTGGAAACAGCAGTGGATCCTTTTCCCTCTAATGTAAATCTATGTAGTTTAGATAAATAAAACTGTAATACAAAAATACTCATTTACAACATTGCTGGCTGCTCTTATGAAGGCACTTTAAAAAATCGGAACGAGGGATTTCCTCCAGAGCAACTTGAGGGAAAACCGTACCATCGTACACATCGCATTTCCATCTTACCATTTTCATTTTGGATGTGCAGTCTTATATCTGACATGTCTTAGAATTGATATGACCTCTCCAGCATATCAATGTAATCCATCTTTGTTTTGAGTCTAGCCCTCAGCTCGGGGTAATCACTTTGGGTTTGATTAGGACATCCTGTCCTTGTCCCTGTGGTGGTTGTGATCATTTGCTTTTGTCTGGCATCCTGTTTGGCATGTGGATACTCTGAGGGAGGGTGCGTGTGTCTGTCAGGCAGGTTGCTAAACTGGGAAGCTGTGCCAAAAAGACTGTCCACTAATCCCACCTTGGGGGTGGGACCTTGGCTATCAATGACAGTCGGGCAGAGTATTCCGTTTTCGTGGAAGCTGGCAATGTCGCCGCATGGCGTGCCGACAGTGACGATAGTGTTAATGGGCGAGCTGGAGATCGCCATGGTCCACTCCTTTTCCTTCTCCACGAGCGTTCTGTAGTGCGAGCCGCTCTCTTTTGTCTCTGAGAATGGATGCTTCTGCCCTGACTCCTCCTGTCCACTTTTGTAAACCGGGTTGCTGCACATGTGCGAGGAGGGAGCGCCAATGCTATCGTACACGTGATTGGAAGGAGGAGTCTCTGGCAAGGTGGGTGGCTGCTCTGTGAATATTCCACATTCCATCTGAATGCCCGCCAGGCCCACTTCCCCTTGCTTCCTAAAGGGTAGCTTCTCGCGCTTTTTAAGAGCGTACGCGCAAAGAGCCGCAGCAGCAAAGAAGGCGGACACGAACAGAACCAGCAGGCTGAGAATGAGAACGGAGAGGGGTATGGCACCTTTTGGCGGGTGCGGCCCCACCTCGGGATACGTAGTGATAAGCCCGCTATCTGATTCGGCGGGAGACAGCGAGGACTGTCGGAGCTCAGGGCAAATCACTTCAGGATTCAGAGAGCGTAAATCTTTTCCTGAGACCAGCTCGGGGGTCTTACACACCACTTCTCCGACTATGACCACTAAGCTCAGCGTGTCCAGCCACTCTTTGAGAGGGATGATGTCGCAGGAGCAGTCCCAGGGGTTCTGATTTAGGTCGATCTGGACGACAGCATGCAGGTGTTCTAGAACGCCGCTGACCGGGAGGCAATGAAAGTAGTTGTTCCGCAGGTTCAGGCGTGTCAGCGAGGTACCTGCGAATGCTCCCACGGGCAACGTTCGCAGGAGGTTGTTATTGAGAAAGACTAGCTGCAGGGAGGGCATTAAACTGAAGGCAGCCGGCTGGATCTCTCTTATCTCATTGTACTCAAAATACAGATACTCAAGGCTGTGCAAGCCGTGGAACATATCGAGAGTTAGCTTCACAATATTGTTACCGTTCAGGTAAAGGCTTCTCAAATTAGGGAGATTAACAAAAGCCCCCTCTTGGACATAAAAGATCTGATTGTTTCCTAAGTGCAATAAATCAAGACTGGAAAAATTCCAAAAATCAGACTTGTAAATTCTCTGAATCAGATTTCCGCTTAGGTAAAGCTTCTTAGCGTTCAAAGGTCGAGGCATCAATTCGGAAATGTTCCGAAAACCATTTTCCTTGCAATTGACTGTCAAACCAAGGTCGTTAATATGCAAGTTACAGGTACATCCAATCGGGCAAATGATCGGTATAGGCGGCCTCGTTTGGTATCCGGCAACGGGCGGCTGATTAGGGAACACACTTCGTGGTGTTGGTGGCGTCTTTGAAGGCCTGGGTCTCTTTGTTGGCTTTGGGGGTCTTTCTCTTTGTTCCACAGAGGAAACCGTGTTTTGATTGGGGGAGACTATAGATGATGGCTTTGTAGGCCTCGCCCTCCCCGTGTAGAATGGTAAGTGCAGAATGCCTAGAATTGACTCAATCTCAGCTTCGTTCAGTAAGGGACAAAGCTCACTGCGTTTGATCTCTCTGAGGTCCTTTCCGTGCAGGTGGAAAGGATACTCGCACGTGATCTCTCCAACAACCGCAGTGTACGGAATCCGCTCCAGCCAGGCTTGGAGCTGGATGATATCGCAGACGCAGTTCCAAGGGTTCTCCTCCAACTGGATTTCCATGAGACTGCGACCGATATATTCCAAAATCCCTTTATAAGCCAACGTCTTTAGTCGGTTGCCTCTCAAGTCAAGGTGCGTGAGAGAGACCGATCTGAAAAGAAACGCCGGCAGCATGGGTATTAAATTGTCATTAAGGATGAGCACTCTGAGTTTGTGGAGATTTCGGAAGGCCCCACTGTCTATTCTCTTGATAACGTTATAGTCGGCCTGAAGGTACTCTAAACTCTCCAGTCCGAGAAATGTGTCATTCCGGAACACTTCCAGTTTGTTTTCGTGAAGGTACAACCTCTTCAGGGAGCTCAAGCCATTGAAAGCCCCAACATGGATATCCTGCAGGGCATTATTGCCCAGATTAATGGCCACTGCATTGTTCAAGTGCAGAAAACTGTTGAAGTAGAGCTTCCTCAAAGAGTTTTTCTGCAGGTAGAGCTTGAATGGTCTAAGCCATGACTGTGAGACTTGGCTAATATTTGTAAATCCTTTGCTGTCACAATGAACATGAAACAAGCCTTCCTTCACTTCGCAGTAGCAGGGCTCAAAGCAAGGCTCGTCTATTTCTTCGGAATCATCAAGTAGAGGGATAGGAGTCGTCCATCCAAGTGCAATTGTGCTTAGCAGTGTAACCCACAACATGCTTTCACCAAAAGCAGGCAAGTGCATAGCCTCAAGAGCTCCTTCACTGCACTGAAAAAAATACAAGAGTTTTAGTGGCGTGAATACAGAGAGGATGATGAACACTGCTCAATACAAATGATGTTGACTTTTGACAAGTTAGTCGTGATATGACTGTAGAACAGGGGAGGCTATCATCTATACTGTATGACGGAGCAGAATGCAGCTCAGCTGCTTTGACTGCAGTTTTTTTTTTTTTTTCCTGCAAACAATATTCTCGAAATATAGAATAAGGCTTCAATAACCAATGTCAGCAAATGCAGCAGAGCTTAATATTGACTTAAAAGTACGCCTGCTGCATTTGTTACAGCGATATTGAGAAGAAGCAAAATGTGACCTAATCCATTTAAAGGCATCATGCTTCTCTAGAGGTTTCGCTTTAGTTTCTAAATCAGCTAATGACTCTGGAATATCAATTTGACCTCCATGGAAAATATTTCTTTCTCCCCTCCTCCAGGAGCACCTATTAGCTAATGTGCACAGCAGGGCACTTAGGAATGTGATGTTAATAAGACCTAGGTTCTATTGATTGCTGAAGGGGTATATGTGCATACAGGTCATTGAAATAATGTAGCTATCTCAGCGGCGGCCCACTAATGCATGCAAAGCATTTTATTGCAAGCAAAACCTTTAGAGTATTAAAAATCATTTTTTGCACTTGCAGGTAAAGTGTGATTTGCAACAAGACAAGATATTTTAAAACAAAGTTAAACTAAAATCCAGCCTAGATGAGATAATCACATTGCTCTGTCGACAGAACAGACCCAAAGATCAGATCCAGCTTTGAACTGAGTATGCAATACAGACACATAAGGAAACCATTCAAGCACTGCATGAAAAAAGCTGAACTTATGGAAGCCGAACACAATATTCATTAGCTAACCAAAAGCGATTCATGCCATTATAATACGCTGTCAGAGACGTAATTAACACATAATGATAATCCAATGCGCTAAAATGCAATCTATTAGCATTCCCCTTTGTCTGCCTTTACCACCGCCCGCGTCCGGATCCATATCAGAGGCATTAACTGAGCAGAAATGTGCGCTACTCACTCAGGTTGCTGCAGTGGAATTAAAAGAGCAGAAGATGGACCACTTCAAATGATGCTGCTTCTTGCCATGTCACCACCGTTGAGCCGCTTCTTCTTCTTCTTCTTCTTCTCCTCTCCGCTCTCGTGGTGGAGGCAAATAGGAGAGCCGAAGACGTGACAGGACTGCAATGTCTCAGAAAGGTTTGCTTTAGGATGCAGGTCCGCTCCCCTGACGAGCGCTCAACAGTGAAGACAGCGAAGGCTGCAGTTCAGCACCACTGTGAGGACTGATGATGAGCGAGATCTTAGTACATTTCGCTTAGAAACAGTAGGAAAAACTAAAGCGGCTCAAGTATGCAAGTTGGCATTGTAATAAATCACAGGATGGCGCTGCCTCGGACTTCGGTTTCCAAGTAAAATATATTGCACCCGCCCGCCCGCAGCCCTGCTATGAAACGCTCCAAATATGCGAGAGATGATGAGAATAATATGAACGCGACGCGACGCGACGCACCGCTTCAGGTTTAGCGGGGCTTTTTTAACGCGTTACGCGCGCTCTCCTGAGACATATTTGCTAGATTCGCGTTGATTTACGAAAGAAAGTAGTTGAGATTGTTTGTACCCAGAATGCGTAACGCGGGTTATTCACTTTGTTGTATCACAACATTCGCGTATATCAAATAATACTCTAACTGCTCCCAGAGCGATGAGGCTTCTTGCGTTACTTATTCATCATCCTTCATGCTATTAGGGCCCTAACAATTTAATGAAACCTTATTTTGGTTACCATGGAAACATAGTGCCATCTGCTATTGCACAACAATGTGGCGCTTCATACATGGGCATGTTGCTTATTTTGGAACTGAGAATGAACAATGTTGACTTGATGCCCACTTTTGCTGATTTCTCATATGGCTGATTAATTATCTTATAAATCACCAGTTAATTACTTCATAATGAGTTTGACAGTGATATGCATAGATGCTGTGATATGATTTCTTGCGTTCCTTTCCATCCTGCATGCTCTGAACACTGAAAGCACTAAATTCCCCATATATATCCAAAGTAATATTCCGAACACACAAGCATATCGACTTTACTTTTCCCTTTATTGTGAATTTCCCACAGGTAACAGAGAATCTGAGCTAAAGCTAGTTAATACTCTGTCTCAGCAGCTCTCTGTGCCTTTGAGCATTAAAGCATTTTCCTGAAGATCCTTTAAAAAAAATCTTTAATGCCGTCACACAGATCAGCGCTACAGATCTGAACATGTTCCAGTGAATTAGCTTGCGACAGCAGCTTCCCTTCTCTTCTAAAGCCTGTTAAAGGTGATTAAAGCAGTGTTTCTCCATCAAATTGCTGGGAGAGTATTTACCACAGCCCTTTGAAGAGGAAAAAAAGCTGGAAAAATACAAACAAATCATTAGGAATTGTGGGGTTGAGGCTTTATGCGACTTTATTCGCCATTAAAGGTATGCAGTGCTGGACATCCATTTTTCTGCAGCCATCACGCAGTGAGGAGAAAGAAAGCGGCGTGATTGACAAGATAGTAATGGGGTCCAGAAACCCGACCGTCTTTGAAACCTAATGCCAGATTCTGACCTGAAGCATATTTCAAAGAAACAATTCAATCTCCGTTCCGTAATAGCAGAATAGCCGTGCCATGCTTTTCGCACACTGATCAATTTAAGCAAGTAATTGTGTGTAATTAATATTATTACAAAAGATTAGCTTTGTTTGAAGGATGATTATATTAAGGATTTACATGATTTTCACCACCTTTGACTAATTAACAAATCACTTCAAGCACTCTCATTCAATTATAAATCCCCCTCACATGAAACCAACAAAGACTGTTTGACAAAACCAACTGTCTCAATTTGCAACAACTCAAGAGACACAATTAGAGGTGTAATTTTTTCAGAAAAAAAAAATATCACGAGATGTAATCTGGTGGCCGGGCCGTTTGAAGCTCATTTAGCCTGAAGCTGGTCATTAACCACCCAGCTTTGGAAAACAGAAGATGAAGGGCGTAGCTGGCACCGAGGTGCTGGAGAGGAGGGTATCTGCATCCACAGGTGCCGTTACTATTTAGTTAGGTGCGCCTCGTGGATACCACAGAGCAATGACCCCTCTACTCACACACATGGACCTCCACCAAGGACGGTTGGCCTTGAGCAATAACCAGTGTTAAGCTAATTAAACTACCCTCCCATTTTAATTAGGATATAAATCAGTTGCCATGGGAACCTGTCCTTTGGAGTCCCCATGTAAACTCCTGATGGATTAAGTGCAGTGGATGAAGCCTTCAATTGTAGAAGCCCTTTTAATTCATGTAGCCGTCCATACAGACTAATATATAAATGCTAAAAATATGCATTTGTTTACAATGTAAGGAGTAATTGTTATATTATAATATAAAAATCATATTTCACATTACATAGTCAAATTTATAAAGCAATCAGTCTAGCAACAACACAAACACCGCAGCAATGTTACAGTAATATTAAAAGGTAATGTGCTCTGAGGAAACTAGCACTGGTTCAGTTACCGGATATATAGTGTTGCCATGGACAACCACGAATAGTAGGAAATATCTGACTCTGAATGCAATGACTGAATATTATGTTAAATCATGTTTTCATAAAACAATTCAGGACCACACTAGCTTAATCATCTATTAATATGTGCATATTCATGCATTAAAATCAGCATTCATTTATAATACAGAATGACACTTGACCCTGTGACCACTAAACAAACTGAGATTTATACATCATCTGAAAGCTGACAAATAAGCTTTCCACTGATGTGTGGTTTGTTAGGATAGGTTTGGCTGAGATACAACTATTTGAAAATCTGGAATCTGAGGGTGCCAAAAATCCTTTAAAGTTGTCCAAATGACGTTTTTTAGCAATGCATATTACTAATCAAAAAAGGTTTGATATATTTATGGTAGGAAATTTACAAAATATCTTCATGGAACATGATCTCTGAATGCCGTGACTGAATATTATGTTAAATCATGTTTTCATAAAATCATTAACGACCACACTAGCTTAATCATCTATTAATATGTGCATATTCATCCATTAAAAAAAATCAGCATTCATTTATAATAAAGAATGACACTTATATGTCACCACAAAACTAGTCATAAAGGTCAATTGTTTGAAACTGAGATTTAAACATCATCTGAAAGCTGATAAATGAGCTTTCCATTGATGTGTGGTTTGTTAGGATAGGACAATATTTGGCCGAGATACAATTATTTGAAAATCTGGAATCTGAGGGTGCAAAAAAATCTAAATATTGAGAAAATTGCCTTTAAAGTTGTCCAAAAGAAGTTTTTAGCAATGCATATTGCTAAATATTAAGTTTTGATATATTTACGGTAGGACATTTACAAAATATCTTAATGGAACATGATCTTTACTTAAGCCCAATGATTTTTGTCATAAAAGAAAACCAAAATCATTTTGACCCATACAACGGCTAATGCTACAAATATACCTGTGGTACTTCCGATTGGTTTTGTGGTTCAGGGTCACATTTTATGTTATATTAGTCATTTTGACAAAGCTAAGTTGTTGGATTTTTTTTTTTTTAAGGCATACTTCTATTATCCTTAACATAAATAAATGTTTGCACAAGGACTTTGTCAGGGTCTCATTTGTTTGCCTGTTAGAGTGCTTTTCTGGCCTAGCATTTCCTTGTCAAAAGCATCTTGTTAAAAATTGAAACGAGCCAGACTTAAACTCAAAATGTTGTGACACAGCATTTCGGAAAACAGGAGTAGTGCTCCAAGGGAAATCACCTCTTATCATGTGAAGCATCGTACTTGAGATGCTAAAAGATTACATCAAAGCAGCCACACTAAATGAAGCAGAAAATACGCCATGACGAGAGCTCCCCCTACCGACGGAGAGAGTCGCAGTCATCCGCTACTAAACAATGCAAGCGTGTTCACGGGCATGTAATACCCACACAGGATTATACAGGGATTCCAATGATTATGATTATCTCCACTTGAGAGCTTTCCAATTGTAAAATATAGAAACAATTAACCAGAATTAAATTACTAAGCACAGATTACCTGTTCTAAACATCAGCAAATAAGAACGTTGCAAGGAAATCGTCTATTTCTATCATCCAAAGCAGCTCTGGAACTCATTAAACACATCACATAAGACTCAAGCACAAACCAACAGCAGCAGGAATGATGTGATATGTGACTGAAAACACTGTGTTAACCTACTCTTAACACTTGATAGTCTCATAATGACAGTTAAGCTTACCGGTATACTGTTCCACATCTGGTTGTCATGGATGCAGCATTTATCCGTCTTTTTTTCACAGGGTCTGTAGGTAATTAAATGGAAAGAAATAAAGGTTCAAAAGAACACTTAAGCTGTACCTTTGCATAGCACTTTGCTGAATGTTCAATGTAGATTTCTAAATTACTGAATCGCCAGAAATATGTTTGTATGTCTCTGATACATTTCATCACATTTCCTGAGAATATCTGCTCAAGATTCTTTATGAAAGCAGCCTGTTTACGGTTATAAAAAAAAATTCATTTTGATTTACATTATATGCTGTAAGTCAGAAGTCAGAAAGAGCTTTATTACCAAGTATGTTTGCACACACAAGGAGTTTGACTTGGCGACAAGAGCTTAAAATGAAAAATAAATATACTAAAATGTATCTGAAACAAATTTATACCGTGATATATACCGTGCCTTGCAAAAGTATTCATACCCCTTCATTTTTTCACTTTTTTTGTTACATTGCAGCCTTATGTTAAACTGCTTTAAATTACGTTTTTCCACATCAGTCTACACTTGATAAACCATAATGACAAAGCACAAAACAGGTTTGTAACAACTCTGCAAATTAGAAATCAGAAAAAAACTAAAATGATTCCATTGCGTAAGTATTTATGCACACTTGAAATTTAGCTCAGGAGCACTCATATCGCTCGTAGATGTTATTACACTTCGAATGGCGTTAAACTGTGGCAAATTAATTTGAATAAGTATGATTTGGAAAGGCACACACCTCTCAGAAAAGTTCTACCCACTGAAAATGTATATTAGAGCAAAAAAACCAAGCCCTGAGGTCAAAATATCTGCTTGTAGATCTCAGAAACAGGCTTGCGTCAAGGCACAGATCTGGAGAAGTGTTAAGAAAAAAAATCCTGCTGCACTGAATGTTTACAGAAACATGTAGTCTCCATTGTCCATAATGGAAGACACTTGGAACAACTAGGACTCTTCCTAGAGTTGGCCTCCTGGCCAAAAAGAGCAGTTGGTGGAAAAGGCTTTGGTTTGACTGGTGACCAATGGAGTTCCATGATCATATATGCAGAAGAAACTTACAGAAGGATAAACATTACTGCAACACTCCACCAATCTGGTCTTTATGGTGGTGTGGTCAAACTCAATCCTCCCCTTAGTGAAGACACATGAAAACTCACTTGGCAACTCACTTTGCAAAAAAGCACTTAAAGACCCTCAGACTGTGAGAAACAAGATTCTCTGGTCTGATGAATCTCAGTTCCAACCATCATGTATGGAGAAAACCAAGCACTGCTCATCACCTCCAGAGTACCATCCCAACAGTAAAGTGTGGTGGTGGCAGCCTCATGCTGTGAGGCTGTTTTTCAGCGGCAGGAACTGAGGGACTCGTAAGAGTAGAAAGAAAGCTTAATGCACCAAAATATTGAGATAGCCTTAATGAAAACCCAGTCCAGGGCATTCAGAACCTCAGACTGGGCAGACGGTTCACCTTCCAACAGGACAGTGACCCTAAGCACACAGCAAGAGTGGCTTATAGACAACTCTGAGAACGTCCTTGAGTAGCCCAACCAGAGCCTTAGCTTAAACGCAGTCAAGTATTTCTGGAGAAACTTGAAAATGTCTGCCAGCCCCCATCCACGCTGAAGAGGTGAGGTGAAGAATGGCAGATAATTGCCAAATGCAGATGTGCAAAGCTTGTCGCATCATACCCAAAAAGACTTGAGGCTGTAAAGATGCTTCAACTAAGTACTGAGGTATGAATACTTATGCAATGTACTTATTTTAGTGTTTTATTTTTAACCAGTTTGCAAAGCTGTCACAAATCAATTTTTTGCTTGGTCACTATGGTGTATGCAGTGTAAATTAATGTGGAAAAAAGTAATTTAAAGCAGTTTAACATAAGACTGCAACATAAAACATAAAAAAAAATGAAGAGGTATGAATACTTTTGAAAGGCACTGTATATGTTTAATAAATATACCTTGCAATTCTACTTTTAGTATACTAAACTGGCATACTTAAAGTCTGCTAAATTGGAACAACTAATTTTGTACTTAAACTTTTTGTGTGAAGTTAGTGCTGAAGTAAATTTGATTGTGCTAAAGTGGAGCTATTGCAAAAATACTTCAGGTACACTTTAAATATCTTACAATTAAAGACAGATATCATTTAAAGATCATACAATCCTTATGAAAAGTGACATTAAAACACATTAAAACACATTTTAGGCATAATTAAGTGTGCATTGTGCACAAGTAGTACTCCAAATCGAGTTTAATTCTATTTTATATTAGTAAGTCTTAAGCGATATGTCAGTAAAAATGTTAATAGATTTGAACTATACTTAGAATGAAACAAATGTATTTTTATATGTACTTTTATAAGAATTTCATCTTACTTAGGTAGAGTCTCTGAACAAAACTAATGTGTTTTCCCTATTTGAGTGTGAGCTTCATATTCTCACTATCATACTATACAAGCCATAAAAGCCTGATGTATCACATATGATACAAAAAAAGTTTATATTTGCTAACTTTTTTTTTCTCTTAGATTTTTACAAATATTTTCTTTAAAGATTTAATAAACTGTTACATTTTTTCTGTACAGTTTAACGGTCATATGAAGTCATAAATGTGTTTGGGTTGATGATGTCTAACTTTTCTTATCAAAATATAAGGTTAAATGTATGTATAATATTAATTATGAAAGGTGTATTTTTAAGTTGCCATGAACGCATCTTAAATGATATATTCTGTAAACATCTTACCAATTCTGTACATCATTTTCTTCAGGATGATTATCTTTGATCATAAATAAGTCATACTTAACTCGCAAATTAAAAAAAAGTAGCCTAATTGATTATAATACAGACGGCTGTATTACAGTCTCAGGCATTTCCTAAAACACAGACAAGTAATATAAATGTGATGTCATTACAAAATTTTGCCGTTAATTTAATAATCGGTGATGGACTGACTACTGTAAGAATCTCCACAGACCGTAACATAAACTTACAAACTGCTGAGCCAGATAAATCAGCATCACCTTAGCAGGGTTTTTGGCCAATCAGTGAGGCGCGTTTTACTACGCCTATGGCCTTTGACGAATCACAACTCTTGTTGTTGCATAGACGCAACCTACCGGTGACAGGCCGAGTGCTGTAAAGTTCGTCTGACCCATCATCAGGATAGCAGGTATGAGTCTGCGATGAAACTTGGATAACTTTGTGAAATAATGTGATAGACTAATTGCAGATGAGCATATCATATTTGAGACAAATGAGCTAATTTAGTTTGTTAACTGTACCAAGCGATTCAGGCGTTTTTGGTTTGTATTAAATTGTGTCACTATGTAGCGGATTAGCTTCATTGTAGCACAGTGGTGATAATACAAATATAAATTGTCAAAATATGTCAAGTAATCCTTCATCAAAAGCCACATCAAACTAATTCCATAATTTAAGATAGATTTCATAATGTATATATTATTATTGTCGCCCTGTTTCTAATATGCGTGTCGTTTGTTTTAGACTGACAAAGTCAGTATTGCTCTATTCAAGGCTGCGCGCACGTTTCCCCTGTTTTGTAGCAGGGTCATATACCGCCCCGTTCACCTCAACTCCAGTGCTAAAGTAGCATCATTGCTCAAGATGCCCCAGAC
Organism: Labeo rohita; assembly: GCF_022985175.1. NCBI lineage: Eukaryota > Metazoa > Chordata > Actinopteri > Cypriniformes > Cyprinidae > Labeo > Labeo rohita. The sequence goes on from NC_066870.1 coordinate 26,337,145, forward strand.
AAACAAGTTCAAAAGTGCTGCAGCCTGCGGTGCTGCTCAGTCTGCTGGTCCAGACCGGGGAGAAGCACTCAGAGACCCCAACGCACCTCCAGGGGACAGTGGTGGAGATGACAACCAAGGAGACCCTCAAATTATTAAATCTCCAAGTGACCCCAAACAATACAGGTAAAGTCCACATGTACAGATTTTAAACTGGGTTCTAAAAAGGTTAAAGTAACAAGTGAAGCCTTTTAAAAGATCATTTTACATTATAAATGATACTGTATGTTGGCACTTAAGGACAGGGAGTTAACAGAAATATGAGATCACACAAGTAAAACACAAGCTCTGGTTGCTTCTCTTGAGTGTGTAACACAACACTGCATGCACTGATGACTAAACCAGCTAACAGATTTTTTTTTTTCCTCTTTTTATTTTCAGATATATTGAGCTGAGTAACGGACTGAGGGCTCTCCTGATTTCTGATCTGAGTGGTTTAGATGGGAAAGCTGAAGATGAGGATGATGAAGATTCTGAAGAGGAGGAGGAAGAAGAGCAGGCAGAGGGAGAGGAAGAGGAGGGAGACTCGGGGGAAGGAACGGATGAGGAATCTGAAGAGGATGGGGACAGTCAAGATAGCGACTTTGAAGAGCTTGATGAGGACGATGACAGGAAGAAGAAAAAGGGATCTGAAAAACAGGTTTGTGTTGTCTAGGGATTCAAACTTTGATACTGGCTGCATTTTATTTTGGTCAAACCTCTATTAAAGTAAACATGAAAGAAAAATCCTACTTATCTGTGTTTTTTATTTTATTTTTTTCCCAAACCGTTGTAATTTGAATTTACAAATTAAATTGTGGAACAACTTCTTTAATCATTTAGCCTTTTTTTTTTTTTTTTTTTTTTTTATAAATAATCTGTTTCATTCTGGTCTGTCACTACTTCCCTTTTATTGTGACTTGAAGGATACATGATATATCAGCTGATAGTACAGATTTGTGTGTTATTGTATGTTTGTCAGTATTGGGGATTTCATAGCGGATTTTTTTTTTTTTTTTTTTTTTTTTTTTTTTTTTTTTTTTAATTTAATGGCACTGTTACATGTAATATTTAGCAAATCTCAAAATGAATATCGATTTCTTATTACTGTACATTTAAAATGCTTTGATGCCTAAATTCACAGCATTTGGAATTACTGATCTTAATTTGTAGTTTTTGTATCTATTTGGACAAATAATTTAAAACTATATTATCAATTATGAACCATATATTTATTTATTTACTTACACTACCAGTCAAAAGTTTTTGAACAGTAAGATTCAGTAAGTAAGTGTTTTTTTTTTTTTTTAAAGTCTCTTCTGCTCACCAAGTCTACATTTATTTGATCCAAAGTACAGCAAAATCAGTAACCTTTTGAAATATGTCTTTTACATTTAAAAGAACTGTTTTCTATTTTAATATATTTTAAAAATGTTGTTTGTTCCTGTGATTTTTAAAGCTGAATCTTTAGCATCATTACTCCAGTAACATGATCCTTCAGAAATCATTCTAATAATTTGATTAACATAATATTCTAATTATTTAATAGTATTATTTTTATGTTGAAAACAGAAAGTTCAGGAGAACAGCATTTATCTGAAATAGAAATCTTTTGTTACATTATAAATGTTTTTATCATCACTTTTGATCAAATTAAAACATCCTTGCTAAATAAAAGTATTAATATCTATAATTTTTTTTTTTTTACAAAAAAAAAAAAAAATACATATATATATATATATACAGTAGTCAACATTTGAAGTGGATCAGAAAAGTTCATCAAAATTGTCCTAAGCCAAGAACAGATATTGTTTTTATTTATATAAAATATTTTGATCCACTTCAAAGCTTTTGTATTTATATAATAGCTTTTATAGTGTATTATGTTACAAACACTTTTTATTTCAAAAAAATGCTGATCTTTGGATCTTTCTGTTCATCAAAGAATCCTGAAAAAATGTACTCAACTGTTTTAAATATTTATAATAATAATAATAATAATAATAATAATAATAATAATAATAATAAAATGTTTCTTGAACAACAAATCAGCATATTTGAATTATTTCTGAATCATGTGACACTGAAAACTGGAGTAATGATGCTGAAAATTTAGCTTTGATCACAGGAATAAATTACATTTTAAAATATATTAAATTTATAATAAATACTTTTTAAAATAAATACAAACCCGTTTTTTTTTAGTAGTAAAATTTTTTCAAAATTACTGTTTTTGCTGTATTTTGGATCAAATAAATGCAGACGTAGTGAGCAGAAGAGACTTCTTTGAAAAAACATTAAAAATCTTGATGTTCACAAACCTTTCGACTGGTAGTGCATTTATTTATTAATTAATTAATTTATTTTTTGTTTGTTAATTTTGTTTTTTGAAATTAGTCTGCAGCGGCCCTTTGTATTGGCGTAGGGAGTTTTAGTGACCCTAATGACCTACCTGGCCTTGCACACTTCCTGGAACACAGTAAGTCACTCTTGCAGTCATTTAGCCATAACTGTATTCAATATTGCTTTATTCTCAGCGATAATGTTTCACTCAAACGTATCTCACTACTTATGTTCCAGTGGTGTTCATGGGCAGCGAAAAGTACCCTTCTGAAAATGGCTTTGATGCATTTCTTAAAAAGCATGGTGGCAGTGATAATGCTTCCACTGATTGTGAGAGAACCATTTTCCAATTTGACGTCCAGAGAAAGCGCTTCAAAGAAGCCCTCGACAGGTGAAGCAGCTCTCAAAGATTTGATCTTATCACATCACCTCTTATCCTGATGGCCTCTTCATCTTTTTTTTGTGTCAGAATATTTGACATAATCCAACTGAGTGTTGTTCTACCCAAAACTGTTAAAATAAAAGCAGATACATTTATTTATATGTTTTAAACTTTAGTTGTCCATAACCTTTAAAATAATGTGATTGACTTTATCTCAGATGGGCTCAGTTTTTCATCTGTCCTCTTATGATTGAAGACGCCATTGACCGAGAGGTTGAGGCTGTGGACAGTGGTAAGTAAAGCATTTATATTATAGATTAAAATATTCTTGATAGCTCAACTTTGCGGTTTAACAGCCTATTGTTTTTTTTGTTTGCTACAGAATATCAGCTTGCTAAGCCTTCAGACTCTCACCGTAAGGAAATGCTCTTTGGCAGCCTAGCAAAGCCCAACCATCCCATGAGCAAGTTCTGCTGGGGTAAGTAAAACATGTCAAAAGCTGCTTTAGAGTAGCTCCTGGGTTTATTCTAAAGTTGCTTGCTTTTTTGATGGTCTTGTGATTGTATTTAAGGAAATGCACAGACCCTGAAAACTGAGCCTAGGGAAAAGAATATCAACGTTTACAAACGGCTCCGTGAGTTTTGGAAGAGGTACTACTCTGCCCACTATATGACCTTAGCTGTGCAGTCTAAAGGTAGGTACTCTACGCAGGAGTCAATTTAGATATGGAATTTCTTAGAAAATGGTCCTAAAATCTCTTCTACTCTTACCTTCATAGAGAGTCTTGACACCCTTGAGGAATGGGTTAGAGAAATCTTCAGTCAAGTACCCAACAAGTAAGCTCAACCAAAGCCCCGTTTGAATGGCAAATGTGATAATACAAATGTTTAAAGAGTTTCTCAATGCATTTCAGTGGCCAGCCGAAACCTGATTTTTCAGACCAGTTGAGCCCCTTTGAAACACCTGCGTTCAACAAACTTTACAGAGGTATGTCGTAGATTTTAATGTTCAAATGAGGTTTAACAAAACTCTAGAACTTACTATTAATATTTTGTTTGTTTGTTGCAGTGGTGCCTGTTAGAAAAGTACATGCCCTCACCATCACATGGGCTCTACCCCCTCAAGAGAAGCACTATAGGTAAACCAGTCATGATGGCACTCTGTGTGGCCCTTTTTTTAAATTAACTTCCTTTCTTTAACTTCCCACTTCAGCTTCCTTTTTCAGTAGTAAATACATCAAAAATTGCCATTTCACTGTGACTTTACATATTGATTTTGCTGGTCTGTATTGGAATGCCAATATTATTTTTCAAATAATGTGAGATATTTGAAAAAAAAAGTCTTTAAAAGAGAGAAAAAAAGCTATTCATGTTGCTCTCAGGGTAAAGCCTCTGCATTACATCGCTTGGCTGATTGGCCACGAGGGAACTGGAAGTATCCTGTCCATGCTTCGGAGGAAGTAAGTCCTTTTCTCTCATGTTGTGATTTTTGGTAAACGCCAAGGTGGATCTACTATAAAATTGAATCTCTTTCTCTGTGTCTAGGTGCTGGGCTCTGGCTTTGTTTGGTGGAAACAGTGAAACTGGTTTTGATCAGAACACCACCTATTCGATTTTTAGTATCTCCATCACTCTGACTGATGAGGGCTTCCAGAACTTCTATGAGGTCTGTGAGGGTCACCAGACTAGACGTTGCATTGTTTTACATTTCTGTGATCCTACACTGCTAGTGCAAGTCAAAATTATGCACTACAGTTACAAGCATCCTTAAGATATATTGTTTTCACACTTAATGTCATTATAGAAATATGGGGGGAAGCTGAGAAATGAACAGCTTTGCTAGATGTGTGTAAAATTGGATTACAAAGCCTCTGAGGCGCAAACACAGCCCTTTTCCATCCTAAATTATAACAGACATGATTGCTGCAAAGTTTAGTCCCACTTAAAACCAATGCATCCATGGTAATTTGAATGGTTTTCTTCTTTAGGTTGCTCATCTGGTCTTCCAGTACTTGAAAATGCTTCAGACTCTTGGGCCCCAACAGAGGTAGGCCCTTTATGTGGTGTTAGGATCTTTGCAGCTAATTTTGTAGTTTAAAAGATATCACAAAAACTTTGCTTCTCTTTGGCAGAATATATGAAGAAATTCAAAAGATTGAGGCCAATGAATTCCACTATCAGGAGCAGGTAAGGTTTAGTATTTTGCACTACTGTCGGCCTATGAGCGCTTAGCTGTTTCTCACCAACAATGGAGTGTTGTATTTTCAGTTGAAAGATGGATATGTGTATTTGTTTGTAGACTCTGTTCTTACAGTGTTGCTTTTATAGACTGATCCTATTGAATATGTGGAGGACATCTGTGAAAACATGCAGCTGTTCCCAAAAGAGGACTTCTTAACTGGAGACCAGCTAATGTTTGAGTTCAAACCGGAGGTACTTGCAGCACATGCAGCGTTGATATTGATTTAGCACAGGATTTGAAAAATATGGGTAGTATTTGTTACATGTTTTTTCTCTTAGGTCATCTCTGCTGCACTGAACCTCCTAACACCAGAGAAGGCCAACTTGCTCCTTTTGTCCCCTGAGCATGAAGGCCAGTGCCCACTCAGGGAAAAGTGGTTTGGGACCCAGTACAGTATTGAGGGTTTGTACATATTTTTAATTTTAACTCCATATTTTCAGAAGTAAATAAAATACAATATGCAGGATCAGAAGTTAAAGTTTGGTGTCTTAGAAACTGTGTTTGTATTAGATTATTTTGGAAGTGAATGTCAGAATCCAGTGCTGAATTGTAAACATTGCAGATTTACGTGTTGCAGTAAGCTCGGTCACAAAATTAGATATTTAAGAAACTCATGCACTCAAAACCAGCAGTAATTACCAGTTTGAAGTGGAGAATGTGCTTTAGCTTATCAAAATGAGTCACCGTAGCCACTGCAGCTGTAGAAGAATATCTGATGCCAAAATTAAGAAGTACCTTGACTGTGTAGGAGTAGTTTGGTTTTGAACAACTGCAGGAAATCACAACCAATATTAGTGTACTAGTAGATTGTAGGTGGTTACTCAAATGGGAAATACATCTTAAGTCCAAGCACAACAAGCTATTTCTACCTGTTCCTTACAGGAATAGTTCACCCAAAAATGAAAATTTCCCCATGATTTACTCACCCTCAAGCCATTTTAGGTGTATATGACTTTCTTCTTTCAGACGAATACAATCAGAGTTATATTAAAAAATGTCCTTGCTCTTCCAAGCTTTATAATGGCAGTAAATGGCTGTTGAGATTTTAAAGTCCAATAAAGTGCATCCATCCATCAAAAAAAGTGCTCCACATGGCTCCGGGTGCTTAATAAAGGCCTTCTGAACTGAATTGATGCGTTTGTGTAAGAAAAATATCCATATTTAAACTTTATAAACCACAATCTCTAGTTTTTCACTAACTGTCATATGTGCGTTCACGAGAGAGTGACCAGTGTTTTGTTTTGCCCTCTACTCTGCGCTTTTGCATTCGTCACAGTGTCATCATCTGCTGGAACGCCACTCTCTGGTGTATGCGCATGACAGTTAGCGGAAGGTAGAGATTGCAGTTTATGAAGTTTTAAATATGGATATTTTTCTTACACAATGTAAATTCGCTTCGGAGTGTGGAGTACTTTTTATGATGGATTGATGCACTTTATTGGATTTCAAAATCTTAACAGCCATTCACTGCCATTATAAAGCTTGGAAGAGGCAGAACATTTATTAATATAGCTCGGACTGTATTCTTCTAAAAGAAAAAAATCATATACACCTAGGATGGCTTGAGAATGAGTAAATCATGGGGAAATTTTCATTTTTGGGTGAACTATTCCTGTAAGGAACAGGTAGAAATAGCTTGTTGTGCTTAATTTTCACATTTGTGAACAATCACTTTAAATAAAAGAATTGTTATTTCTTATTCGGGTACACTTGAGAATTGTTGAGAATTTTGAAGACTCACATGCTTACTGGAAATTATTATTTGCTGGATTCAAATCTACTTAAAATGTATTCTTAATTAATCTTAGATTTATCCCATTATACAAGAAATAAAGCATTTTTCTTCTATATTGTGCAGCTCTGGAGACTTGTTTAAACCAAGATTTTTTTTTTCCCTTACAGACGTACAGCAGCACTGGAGAGAGCTCTGGGCAGGAGATTTTGATTTAAACCCTGGCCTTCACCTACCTGCTGAAAATAAGTTTATCGGTGGGTATCTTCCGTTGATGTCTTTTAATGTTGCACTGTATCTGTAGCCTGTTTCATGACTGTTTCTTGTGTCTCTTTTCACCTCCAGCCACTGATTTTGCCCTCAAAACCTCTGACTGTCCGGACACAGAGTACCCTGTCAGAATAATGAACAATGACAGAGGGTGTTTGTGGTATAAGAAGGACAAGAAGTTCAAGATCCCCAAAGGTATCATTGTATTTGTCTCTACATTCAATATATCATGTCTCCAATGTCCAATAGCAAAATGGATTGAGTGGAATGTACGAAAAGTCTCTAGCTGCACCTCTGTGCTCAATTACCCAGCTCACACTTACGTTTTCTCTCTCTTCCAACAGCGTACGTGCGGTTCCACCTCATATCACCTGTGGTTCAGAAGTCTCCCAAAAAGTAAGCTGACGATCATGTGAAAACATACAGTCATCCGAGCAGATCTTGTAAATGCTGTAGCCATGGAAACCCCATCTAGCCATTAGTGTGTCTGCTCAGGTCTTAGGAATCACTATCTCTAGGTTCTGTTCTTGTTCATCCGTTTACTTTTCCATCTGACCTTCTCTTTTTGTTCTCTCTTCTCACTTCCACTTAGCCTGGTGCTTTTTGACCTGTTTGTGAATATCCTGGTGCATAACTTGGCTGAGCCGGCCTACGAAGCTGATGTGGCCCAGCTAGAATATAAATTGGTTGCAGGGGAGCATGGCCTTGTCATCAAGGTTAAGGGCTTCAACCACAAACTACCGGTAAATAACCAGCACAGATTTGTTTATATACAGAAATTGGTGTCATTTTTTTTTGAATTCGTTTTTTTTAATTGCTGATATGTGTTGCAGTTACTGTTCAACCTGATTGTGGATTATCTCGCCGATTTCTCCGCTGCTCCTGACGTGTTCAGCATGTTTGCAGAGCAGCTGAAAAAAACCTACTTTAACATCCTCATCAAGCCTGAGAAGCTTGGAAAGTGTGTAAACTTCATGTTTGCCTTTACTCCACTTACACTTTATATATGCTTGTAGCCCCACCCACAAGTAGAGACATCGTACAGTAGCACTCTTATCAATTTTTTTTGTTAAAGGGATAGTTCCAACTGGGGTGGTGTAGGGACAAGGTGGGGGGATTAGCCAAACTTTAGCGATTCCGCGCTAAGAGCCGCTTCAACGAGCGGGTATAAAAACACGAGCATTGACTAGAGTGGCCGTTTCAGCACAATAATGCGCCGTAGACATGTGCAGTACAGGGGGTCGAAACACATACTGAAGCCGCGATCTACTCTGGTTGCCGTGTCGGAGCCGTAACGCGCTGTGTGCAGTGTGTGGTAAAAGATTTATTCATCATACAGTGTACATAGCTTCACTTATAACGTGAGTGTTTTTTAAAATGCAATAAACTTGCACTAGAATAGGCTAGGCTGATCATTGATGATGTTCTTTGATAATGTTAGGCTGCTTTTAGCCTTATGCTGGAGCTGGTTTCGGGCAATGAAACTAAGTATGTAAAATAATGAAATAAATTAGCATGATAATATCATGTATTGGCGATCTCGCAGGCTGAGGATGGGACTCAAAACTACCGTAGTATATTATTTACTCACCCTCCATGCATCCTAGGTGTATGTGACTTCCTTCTTTCAGACAAATGCAATCAGAGTCTAATAAAGTCTAATAATGTGAATCCATCCATAACAAAAAATTGCCTCACACGGCTCCCGGGGGTCTCCTGTACCGAATAATTGCGTTTTTGCATATCCGTATTTAAAACGTAAGATTCACTATTAATCTAGCTTGCTAACTGCTTTGACAAGGGGCGTGGCAGTACTGAAACACCATCTAAGCTGTTCGCCAATCGCAACGCACTGGGATAGTTAACCAATCATAACACATTTCCATAATACCATCACACGCATGTGCCATGGCATTATTGTTAATGGTGGCAGAGACTGAAACAGAACAGTGAGTAATTAATGACAGAATTTTCTTTTTTTTTTTAGTGAACTATCCCTTTAATTTTTGATTTTTCTTTAATTTAGAAAATTGAAATCTTTCAAGCATTTTACACTACAAATTTATGGTTTGCAACATTGAAGCATGTAAGAGATTTGTTTCTTGCAATTGTGATTTTGTGTAAATCCACTTATGCCACCTTAAAATATCTGTGTAAATACAAGTAAAAACATTACCGTTCATAAGTTTGGGGATCGGTATGATTTTTTTTAAAAAAAATGTTTGTTTTTTTTGTTTGTTTTTTTTTTTTAAGAAGTCTTTGCTCACCAAGGCTGCATTTCTAAAAATACAGGGGGAAAAAACAGTATATTTTGGTACAATTTAAAAGAACTGTTTCTTATTTTCATGTAGTTTATTTTCAGCAGCCATTACTGCAGTCTTCAATGTTACATGATTCTTCAGAAATCATTTTAATATGCTGATTTTTGGTGCAGAAACAGCTGCTGCTTAATATTTTTGTGGAAATCATGAATATTTTAACTTTTTGTCCTTTATCCTGAATAACAGTATGAATTTAAAAAATGTACTAACCTCAAACTTTTGAATGGTAGCTTAAGGCATATTGATGCAGCTTCTACAGTGATGTAGTGTCAAAACTGCCCCTGAATGGGCAAAATGAAGCATAATATAATTGGCTTGGAACACCATGATAGGTCCCTCCACAACCCACGCAGTCCCATATGCCAGTGTCTACATTGCTCTTGCTATATATATCTTTTCAGTGATCTTCCACTCATCACTCTATGTCTGTCCATATGTGTCTCCTCAGAGATGTGAGGCTTCTGATTCTAGAGCACTCTCGCTGGTCGACCATTCAGAAGTACCAGGCTGTGCTGGATGGGCTCAGTGTGGATGAACTTATGGAGTTTGTGAGCAGCTTCAAGTCAGAGCTGTATGCTGAAGGACTAGTGCAAGGAAACTTCGCTAGCACTGTGAGTTTTCTCACGTAAATGTTGCATGTGTATGTTTTTCAATGTCCCACAATTGCTGCTGATAGAGCTTACCTTCTATTGGTGAACACTGCTGTTCAAAAGATTGGGATCAGTAAGATTTTTTGTTTTTTTAATGCAGTCTACTATGCTCATCAAGACTGTTTTTATTTAAACAAAAATACAGAAAAAAACAGTAATATTTGGAAATATTATTGCAATTTCTAATATTAGTTTCCTGTTTTAATACACTTGAAAATATAATTTATTTCTTTAATGTAGTGCTGAATTTTCATCAGCCATTACTCCAGTCTTCAGTGTCACATGATCCTTCAGAAAGCATTCTTCTAATATGCTGATTAATTAAAAGTATTAATTTCTTTCAAAAAAAAAATAAAGAAGGAAAGAAAAAAAAATGTACTGACCCAAATCATTCTAATATGCTGGTTAATTATCAGTGTTGAAACTGTTGTGCTGCTTAATTTTTTTTGAAAACTGTGATCTTTTTTTTCTTTGATTAATAAAAAGTTATAAAGAACAGCATTTATTCGAACTAGAAATCCTTTCTAACAATATAACACTTTACTATCACTTTTTATCCATTTGACACATCCTTGCTGAATAAAAGTTTAATTTCTTTAAAAAAAAAAAGAAAAAAGAAAGAAAGAACAAATTTACTAACCCCAAACTTTTGCATAACTGTGCATATTGTAACACAACATTTATATTTTAAACAAACACTCTTCTTTTTTAACTTATCATTCATCAAAAAATTCTGAAAAAAGTATCACAGGTCCCAAAAATAATAGACAGCACAACTGTTTCCAACATTGATTATAAACCAGCATATTAAGAATGCTTTCTGAAGACTGGAGTAATGATGCTGAAAATTCAGGTTTGCTTCACAGGAATAAATTATATTTTAAAGTATGTCACAGCAGTGAATTGTTATTTTAAATTGCAATAATATTTCACAAAATTACTTTTTTTTTGTATTTTTGATCAAACAGATGCAGCGTCAGTGAGCATAAACATTAAAAAACAAACAAAAAAACAAAATCTTACTGATCCCAAACTCTTGAACAGCAGTGTGCACACAGAATATTATAACATTTTGTAATGCTTGTATAAGCGAAAAGAACTACATATCAGAACTATAGTTGATCTGATTTGAAATTACAATTGTCATTTTTTTTTTTATTTCTCATCACCTGTAGGAATCCATGGGATTTTTGCAGTATGTTACAGAGTAAGCACTTTTTTCACCAGTTTATTTTGTATAGCATTACCACTTAAAATTGAATTAAAAAGTTATATATTGCATATTTTTCCTGCTTTCAGCAAATTGCAATTCAAGAAGCTGTCAGTAGAGGTCCCTGTTCTCTTCAGAGTGGTAGAGCTTCCTCAGAAACATCATCTTTGCAAAGTGAAGTCTCTCAACAAAGGAGACGCTAACTCTGAGGTCACTGTGTATTACCAGGTAAAACCAGCAAAATACACATGACATATAGACATGTTTAGTCATGTCATATTTTTAAAATAGCAGTGATTTGTCTGTAATATCTGCCTTTGTCTTTTGTTAGTCCGGTCCTAAGAACCTGCGTGAGCACACTCTTATGGAGCTGCTAGTGGTGAGTATTACTCAGTTTTGGTGGCTGACTACATAATGAAGGGTATCGCTTACAGTAAACGTTACTGTAACTTTATGTATGTATATAAAGTATAAGAACAGCTGCCCCAGGGTTTTTTAAGCAATAAAGTCAGTCCCTCCTGCCAGATTCAAAAGAAGTTCTCAGTTATTGCTCTCTAGGGCGCTGAGCACACACATCTGCATGGCCATAAGCTCAACTCATCCACTTTACTTTATACTGAAGACGGACTTTGGATGCTGTCCAGTTCTCTGTCTTTCTCAGCAGTTACTTTAAAACACTCTGAGAGGTTGAGCTGGCTCTCATTGTAAAGTGTAATGTGCTGTTCTAAAGGTCCAACGATTTATTTATTTTTGCAGATAACAGCTTTTGGAACTACAAGATATCGGTTGAAACAGATGTTAATAATGGATTTTGTTTTTTCATTGTTTGTTATCCCTGAGTTTTGTTTGCATATTAAACTAAAGAAAACTAAGCAAAACTAAATTTAATTTCCACTAAAGCTTGTTCCTACATGGGTGGCTGTTTTTATCAATTTATGTTTTATCATTGTGGCTGCTGTATTGTAGATGCACATGGAGGAGCCATGCTTCGACTTCCTCCGAACCAAAGAGACGCTGGGGTGAGTATCAGAGACGACATTTAAGACATTATCTTGCTCCAGCTGCTGGATTTAATTAGTTGTACTCCATCTGTTTTCACAGATATCATGTCTACCCAACCTGTAGAAACACATCAGGTGTCCTTGGATTCTCAGTCACAGTAGAGACTCAGGCCACCAAGTTCAAGTGAGCTCTCAGTGTGCTTTTTGGTTGCAGTTCACTCCTGCATCAGAATTATCTGATTTATGTGCTGCAGCTGCTGCCTCTTGACTTCAAAATCATAATTAACCTTTATCTGCACCTCCATTTCGACTAAATTGCAGTGTTACTCTACACTGATTGGCTCTCTTTATTATTTCTGAAGTGAAATACAGCCTACACTGAATGTTAACAAAACAATTCACGTACTTACATCATGCATAACATTTTATTGCTTCATAAAAGCCTATCTTGTGAAATGTTGTGTTAATATAAATATCAGGGTTACCACAGTTATAAATATCAGGGAACTTCAAAACTATGATGTACATACACCTTGCAGAATCTGCAAAATGTTAATTATTTTAGCAAAATAAGAGGGATCATACAAAATGCATGTTATTTTTTTATTTAGTACCGCTTCAGAAGGAAACACGATCATTAAGAGCTGGGGGTGAAAACTTTTTGAATTTGAAGATCAGGGTAAATTGAACTTATTTTGTCTTCTGGGAAACATGTAGTGGAAACTTCTGTAGCCTCTGAGGGCCAGTACTATATCAAAAAATAGGATATTTAGGCAAAATAAGAAAAATGTACAGATCTCCATTTTGTTCAAAAGTTTTCACCCCCCCAGCTCTTAATGCATAGTTTCTGCTTCTGAAGCATCAGTGAGCGTTTGAACCTTCTCTAATAGTTGCATGTAAGTCCCTCAGTTGTCCTTGTGTGAAAAGATGGATTTCAAAATCATTTGTGGAACCTGAAGGGTTTTTCTGAAGAACAGCAGGCAGTTTAACTGTTCAGGACAAACATGATCAACTATCACTAAACAAAAAAAAAAAACAAAAAAAAAAACAGCTGTGGATTATTCAGGTAACAACACAGTATTAAGAATCAAGTGTATGTAAACTTTTGAACAAGGTTATTTTTATAAATTCAACTATTATTTTCTCTTGTGGACTATAAATAAACGTCTTTCTTTGAAATATCTTATATCAATAACATGCATTTTGTATGATCTCCCTTATTTTTGTAAAATAATTAACATTTTTAATGATTCTGAAAGGGGATGCAAACTTTTGACCTCAACTGTAGTTGAGTTTTAAAAAAAAAAAAAAAATAGCTAGAAAAAATATAAGGTTTCTATTAAATGGTTGTTAAAAAATCTTCAGACAACTGGAAAAGTTGAAGTTGAAGTGTGGGAACCTGGAAATGTTAATACAGTAATGCATTTTAAGTGTTTTCTATTGAGTTCAGTGTGCTGCAATAATAGCTTCTGCACATAGTAAATTATGTAAATCTTTAATTTGCATTCTGAAATATTTCAGAGTGGTGTTAAACTCCTTTTCTCTTCTCCTTTCTGCACTAAATTTTCTGCATTCCAGCACTGAGCTGGTAGAGACAAAGATTGAGGAGTTCCTGGTAAGCTTTGGAGAAAAGATGAACAGCTTGAGTGATGAGGCTTTTAAGACACAGGTGACTGCTCTCGTCAAGCTGAAGGGTTGCGAAGACACCCATCTCGGTGAAGAGGTGGATAGGAACTGGACAGAGGTGGTCACGCAGCAATACGTCTTCGACAGACTTAGCCGGGAGGTGAGAAGCCCTGTTGCACACGAACAAAGCCTGACAGTTCAGCAATGTGTTAATGATGAATTGTGGGAATATACTTGGACAGTGTCATTTTTTTTTCTGCTTGTATAACAGATTGATGCACTGAAGCTCATGACCAAGGCTGAACTCGTGAACTGGTTCATGGAACACAGGGGTGAAGGCAACAGGAAGCTCAGTGTACACGTACGTTTACCGGCACATCACTCAGTCCTTCACTCCTCACTTGTATATATTAGGGGTGGTTCCTCCGAGGAGGCATGGGAGGTGGTTTCTCCACGTCTCTCTCCTCCACTAAGTCCATTGAGTTTTAACAGATCCCCTAAAGTGTGCAGTGAGTTTGGTGGGGGGTGATTAAGAATGAATGGGGGAAAGTTATGTGAGAAGAGGCAATGCCTCTAATCTGACTGCATATGACTGGTTATGATTGTCTGTGATTGGCTGAATCAGTCTGAATCAGTCAATGGCGTTAATGGGAAGGCTAATTTAAAAAGTAGGTAAACATCAGGCCACCATATCATATATATATATATATATATGTGTGTATGTGTGTGTGTATGTATATGTGTATAGATCACTTTGTTACATCAAAATAAGACTTAAAATGGTGTGATCTGTGGGAGTTTTTAGTAAGTAATCAGCTTGGTGAAATATAAAGTAAATCTCTATGTCTGTGACCAATATTTACAGAGTTTTGATGACTGATGATCCAAAAAATTAAAAAATATTTAAAAGTTAACTATTTAAAAGAATAGCTGAACATAAGTTCACAAATAAAATAAATTGTTAAAATTTTTACAGCCTTGAGTTATTATTTTGGAATAAATGTAAAATGCTTAAAAACACTAACTTGGTGCGATTCATACTTGGCTTTAATAAATAGAATATTGATTACATTGCTAAAAAAAAAATATATATATATATATATATATATATATATATATATTCCGATAGTATAAGTAATGTTTACTTAACCAAGAAAAAAAAGAAAGAAAAATTATTATTATTTTTTTTTTCTTTCTTTCTTTTTTTTTTTTGGTTAAATAAACAGTGTAGCAAGTACAGTATTAATGTACACACTTAGGATGCTTTTGTCATATTCAAATTAATTATTACTATTTAAGTGATTATTTAACTGATATTAGTCTATTAAGTAACTTTGAACTAATACTATTATTAGTATTATTTTCATTTATTTTTTATGCCTTCCTTTGTGGATTTTACCAGGGTTTTTTTTTTTAACTACTTTGTAACCAATTTTGTGGATTTGACCAAAATTTCACAATTTTTACAGAACTATTTTCCTTTTCATAATGCACATCTGTTTGTTCATATTTTGTTTAGTGAATATACTGTTGTAGAAGTGAGTCTGAATGATGAATGGTTTCTTTTCAGGTCGTTGGTTATGGAGTCGAAGAAAACGACCCTCCTAGTGAAGAACAGCCAGCTGCTGGAGAGGAAGAGGAGGAAGGCAGCAAGATGTCATTGTATGGGGAGGTTTCCAAACTCACGTTCCTTCCTGCTTCCAATTTACTGGCCTCAGCCGCTACCATCACAGACATCCAGGCCTTCACTTCCAATCTCAATCTCTACCCTTACCACAAGATTCTCAAATAAACAAAAGCATGGACTCACTCTGCCAGCTGGTACACAGGAACGCATCCCCCACCTCCATCTTCCATCCTTTCTTCTCGTCTACTTTGTCATACTTGAGCAAGGATGAGCAGGGGCCGGTGGTTTCCTGATGCTCTCGAACTTGAGAAACGAGCTTCAGCCATGTGTGCGTTCATATAATGAGCCCTGCTGTTGAAATGACGTTGCTGTGAATGTTGTGTGTTTGAGTGTGTGCGTGCGGGCATGGATGGGGCTCATTTTGAGGGTCCTGCTGACAGACGCAGATCACAAGGTTTCATTATATCCCTTCCTGGCTGTAGTGGACCTTTAGAACGTAAACATGACTTTAATGAATTGTGTGTGTTTTATCATTAAGTCTGCAGTGTTATGTTTCTACTAATAAATTTATAATGTTATGACACTGTGCTGAAAAGTATGAAATATATTTGAACAAAATGCAGTAAGAGAAATTGCTGGACTGCTTTTTATGTAGTCAGTTGATGATGCCTGATACTGAGGATTATAATGGTGCTTCAAAGGTGGGCATTTAAGCATGCAAGACCAAAATGATGATGCTTCTCTTACTGCTATAGCATCATTCTGCATTAGGCACAACTTCAACCTGTAAACTGAGCAATGGCTAATATCACTGCTTAAATTCAGAATGTGCAAATATATATTTATTAAAAGCACCGTGAAACTACTAATGGACTGAATTTGAATGTCTCCATCTCTTTTATGAGTCACTAGTTATTTAAAAATCAACATAAACGTGAAAGCAAAATGCACACTATTTACTTAATATACCCTTTCTGGTATTGTTATATGTGATTAGTGTACGTTATTCTGAATAACAAAATATTGTATTAATCTATGAAACTCTAATCTTTTTCTCCATCACTGAGAAAACTTAAATGGTTAGTTCACCCAAAAATGAAAATTTTGTCTTACTCACCCCCTTGACATCCAAGATTTTTATGTCTTTTTTTCTTCAGTCGTAAAGAAATTATGTTTTCTGAGGGAAGCGCTAAAGCATTTTTCTCCATATAATGGACTGAAATGGTGCACCGATTTTTTTGAACTTCCAAAATTCAGTTTAAATGTGACTTCAAACGATCCCAAATGCCGTTGTAAACGATCCCAGCCGAGGAAGAAGGGTCTTATCTAGTGTAACGATCGGTTATTTAAATAAAAATAATACATTTTATATACTTTTTAATGCCAAACGCTCATCTTGTCTTACTCTGCCTGGACTGTTTTTGTTCTTGTTCATTACAGTTAGGGTATATCTTAAAACTCCCATCTCTTGTTCTCCCTCAACTTCAAAAAAGTCCTATATCGCTGTTTTACCTTTTTTGTTAAGGGTGTTTGATCTTCTTTGCATGTTTACTTTGCAAATACTGTGTCGGTACTTCTGCAGCAATGTAGGATGATTTTGAAATTATTTTTGAAGTTGAGGGAGAAAATATGATTGGGGTTTTTCGACATTCCCTAACTGTCTTGAGTCGGAGTACACAGAGTTCGTGGAGGAGAGAAAGTCAAGACGAGCATTTGAGATTACAAAGTATTTAAATTGTATTTTTTAAAAATGAAAATAACTGATCGTTTCACTAGATAAGACCCTTCTTCCTCGGCTGGGATCATTTTCAACCGTATTTGGGATCGTTTGAAGCGGCATTTAAACTGTCTTTTGGAAGTTCAAAATCGGGGCACCATATCAGTCCATTATATGGAGAAAAATGCAGAAATGTTTTCCTCAAAAAACCTAATTTCTTTACGAATGACGAAAGAAAGACATGAACATCTTGGATGACAAGGAGGTGAGTACATCATATGTGACCCTGGACCACAAAACCAGTCATAAATGTAAATTTCTCGAAATTGAGATTTATACATCACCCGAAAGCTGGATAAATAGGCTTTCCATTGATGTATGGTTTGTTAGGATAGGACAATATTTGGCCGAGATTTGCTACAAATATACCCGTACAACATAAGACTGGTTTTGTGGTCCAGGGTCACATACAGGGGTTGGACAGTGAAACTGAAACACCTGGGTTTAGACCACAATTAGTATGCCGTTTGGCCTCCTTTTGCAGCCAATACAGCATTATTTCATCTTGGGAATGACAAATACAAGTCCTGCACAGTAGCCAGAAGGATTTTGAGCCATTCCTTTCGCAGAACAGTGGCCAGGTCGCTATGTGATGTTGGTGTATGAAAACATTTCCTGACTCGCTCCTCCAAAACACCCCAAAGTGGCTCAATAATATTCAGATCTGGTGACTGTCCAGGCCATGGGAGATGTTTAACTTTACTTTCATGTTCATCAAATCACTCTTGTCACCACGGCACCACCTTCAGGGTACAATGTTTGAGCTATTGGGTGCACAAAGTCAACCTTCACACTCTGCTCTTATTGGTGGAATGTGCGATCAGTAAAGACTGGCCACCAGGCTGCATAAATATAGCCATGAAACCTCCAACACTATATGGGCCAGTGTTTCAGTTTCATTGTCCAACCCCTGTATGTTAATCTTTGTTTTGGAAGTGGACTTTTCCTTTAAACTAGACCAGGTGGCACTAGTGGTTCAACTGTAATTGTATTAAGCTACAAAAATACTTTTTGTGCACAAAGAAAACATGCATATGTTGTGATACTCTTGTGAACACATGGAAGAAAAGAAATTGTTGAATAAAGTTGCTTTTTGTTTTCTTCATTTCAAATATGTGTATGATATCAAATGTATCATATATAAAAGTCAGTGGGGGTGGACAGGGCTCTACAACTGCACTAACGTACTTCTGTTAAAAACAGGGTACAGTAAGCTAGAGTGTTTTCACGACGCGTCTGAACGGAACGAAACTTGTATATTTTGCTGATTGTTGCTGCTGAAAATGATTAATTATTGGCATGTTTTGGGCTGTAATAATCAGTCGGACAAGGATAAACCTTTGAAGTACTATATAGACTGCCAAAAGTTCAAACAAATCAAGCAGAAGAGTGCAAAAACTGAGGAACAAAAGGCATTTGTGGTTGGCCAAACTAAACCAGAATTTCCAGAGCAAGAATCTTGACAACATTAGTGTTTGTTCTATTCATTTCTGGTCAGGTAAGAAGAAATATTAGGCTATATCTTAACTAATAATGCTTGTATGTGTCTTAACAACCTATTAACTTTAGTTTGTCAAATATTGCAAGTAAATGTCTTGCTAATAATGTTTATTGTTGGCGTTGTTAATGTGCCATTTACAGTAGTATAGCAAGATGTTTTAATCAAGTGAACTGTATATGGTACATTATACCATATGTGATGTAATTTTAAAAAGCATGCCCTCAACTCTCCAAAGGTGACCTTAGATTTCGCTGAAAATATGTTGAGAATTGTCACAGTGCCAACACTTACTAGGTACCACATGGAGTTGGCATTGTGTTCTCCTTGTCCAGGCAGGTGGCACATAGCAGCACAGCAAGAGAGTTGATCTCTTTGTGCTCCAGAATAGCTCTTCTTCTCTCACCACCCCGCCTTTCATTGTTCTGATCCTGCTGTCCTGAAGTGCTCCGTAGAGGTCCAGTACACTGGGTAGAGTTTCATCAGTCTGCTGAAAGTGGCACAGTTTAAGAGGGATCACATTCTAAATATTTAGACTGTCTTGGCATACACTGCCTGCCTTTTGTAGTTAGACGATTCATCACTACGCTGCCACTTCATTTCACTCCTGCAGGGTGTCTTAATTGACAAGCTGCTTAAGTGGAAGGAGGTGTAGCTAAGAAAGAAAACGGTTGGATAGTGTGAATAAATAAGGCAGATATATGTGAGAATTCCTCCTCCTGCTCTACAGGGAGTTCTCTCATGGAGCTGTGAGTCTCGCTGCTTTTTACGGATCATGTTAAATATAAGAAGGACATGAATTATGTGCCTCGCAGGCAGCAAAGCACAGGGAATGAAACAACGCGTCTGTGAGACAGGTTAATTGGGTCTGGCCTTTCGATACTGAGATAATGGTGTTTAATGCTAGACTCAGACAACCTAATTTAATTCATTTAATAACAGATAAATTCATAGTTGTAATTATAACTCTTTTTTTTATGTTGTGGAACCACGCTATTATGAATTTAAAACGCTGAACATTATCATCAGTGCTGGGTACTAACTGATTACATGTAATTTGGACTACGTAATCATATTTTAAAAATGTAGTAGTTGTAATTAGATTATATTACTTTTTAAAAGTTACTTTTTCATGGATTACATGTTAAAATTGCACTGTGTGTGCCATGTACATGTCATGTAAATTTATTTGCGGTCCATGCTAATGAATTTGGAGTTTGGAATTTGGAGACAAAAGCAACTCTCAGTCAATTATATCATGTTCATATTGCATGTTCCCAGTTCTCTGATGTCAGTTAATAGTCACTGACCTGCCAGTCAACAAATAAAATATTTCAAATGTAGAAATAGAATGAA
The DNA here is from genome assembly GCF_022985175.1 of Labeo rohita. Lineage (NCBI taxonomy): Eukaryota > Metazoa > Chordata > Actinopteri > Cypriniformes > Cyprinidae > Labeo > Labeo rohita. The sequence goes on from NC_066870.1 coordinate 26,357,197, forward strand.
TTCATTCCTTTTTAACATTTATGATTTAATTAAATATGATTTTTTTCATCAACTCATAAACACCCTGCAGTTCCTTCATGTACCATTTAGGAAACCCTTGAATAATGTAATGTCTAAGTGCGTTTCATGATATTAATAACAGAATGGAATATATTTCTTTCTTTCTGCTTTTTATAACAATAACCCCATTTAAATCTATAAACAAGCCAGGTGAAAGTAATCTAAAAGTAGCCAGAATACATTACCTAAAATGAGTAGATTTAGATTACTGAATACAATTTTCATCATGTCATTTGTAATCTGTGACAGCCTACAATTAAGTAAGTAATAAGTAATCTACACAGCACTCATTATCATTTATACAAAAAAGCACCATAAACTCTATGAACATCTACGTGTTTTGAGAATCTCATTCAAGACATTGACATGCTTATCAGGGTGGCATTTTAATGAAATCATTTCTACGGGTCTAAAGACTAAGTGTAATGGCAGTCAGGAAGGAGGGAATGGCATTCCTGTGTCGTGTGTAATATTTAATTAAAAAGATGTCAAATAACAAGTATGGCAGCTTTGCACTGAAGCACTTTCCCTACATTACATGCACCGGCACAGATGAGTTGAGCAGGCTCTTAATCTCCTTCATTCAGCTTTGTTACAGATCCCCTCCGTTGGTACTATTCTAATTTATGCAACAAATCCATGCCAGCCCTCATAATCAAATCTGTCAATGATGTGGCACCTTGCTGTGTGTGTATGAGCACACATGAATGTGCATGCATGCATGCTTATAAGAGAGGGGAGCTTGAGTCTACGATGGGATTTGCATATGTGCTTGTGATTGTGTGTGTTCATTTACGTCAAACGTCATTAATCTTCCCGCTGGAACATTTGTACACAGAAGGTGTTTTCATTAGTTTTGCTTGTTGGCAAAACAAATTGAGAAATGGTGATGGTTAAAGGGAAATTTCACTCAAAAAAGGAACATTTCTGAAGTGTTCATTTTTTTGGGGTGAACAATTAGTTGAATATTAATATTAAAGAAATATTTCACTTAAAAAATGAAACTAACCTCATGATTTATTCATGACTTTCTTCTTTCAGAGGACGTAGGCATAGTTGCCCTGCAATATTGCTCAAATAGTTGCCTAGTGTATCATTAGCCTTAGACTTAGATCCTCCTGTGTTGTTTGGTGAATTGGGCGATCTCCATTGCGTTTGATCGGCTGCGGCGGTTCCGGCTTCATCCCAGGAAAGGTTGAAGTCTTTGGGGTCTTCAATGAATGTCCTTCACCATGTGATCTTGGGGCATCCTTGCTTCCATTTACCTTGTTGTGGGTTCTGGGCATTCGTGAGAGCCTGGTTGGTGACTGTTGGAGGACATGTCCGGCAAACCGCATCCGATGCGCGACCACGGTTTGCACCAGTGGGCGAGCTGACGTCTGGCGATGCACTTCTTCACTGGTCTCCTGATCTTGATACGTGATCTTCAGGATGCGAATCAGGCATCGTTGTTGGAACGTATTAAGCCAAAGGCAGCAGCAAGGCACAGTAGAAGTCACAGAACAGGTTGGTAAACTGGTGTGGTATGCTGTACCATTAGGGCAGTCTTCAGAGGGTCTCACGGTGGTTACTGTCAAAAGCTTTGGTAAAGTTGATAAAATTTATTGAGAGCCACTGCTGACACATTCCAAACTCTATTCGATGATAGTTCGTAGAATGAATAATTGCTTGTTGCAGGGCCGTCCAGCATGAAATCTGACTTGTTCTTAACGGAACCGTGCATTGATGGCCTGTTGCAGACGTTGTAGAATTGTTGCAGTCTGAGAAGTTGCCCTTCTTTGGGAGGCGGACAATGAGTCCTTTTCTCCACACATTGAGGACTTTTTGCTTGCACCCAACAAGCGTTCAGTAAGCGTGTGAGGGTGGGTTCCCTGGCAATGTCTCGGTCTCTGTACTAGACCATCTCGAATGCGATTTCATCCAGGCCCGCCTCGCTTCATTTCAGAAGGCCTTTATTCAGAAGGCCCCCCCATTTACTGCCATTATAAAGTTTGCCATAGCATAGAGCTGAAACCCTATTGTAATTGTACCAAACCGTAAGTCACAGAGACTTGAAATTTGGAGAGATGGTAGTACTCTTACTGATGACAATGTCACCAAGGCTTGCCCCAATAAGCCTGACGGGGGCGCTACAGCGATCAAAAGCACAAAATCGAAACTCCTAAAACGTCAGTCGCAGACTCAAGTGTCTTATGTCAGTAGAATCCTAGGCTCATGCCGGATAAAATGCATGCCTTAGATTCAATTGTAAGCATGGTGAATTTTTTTTTTTTTTTGCCACACCTACTTTTGCTAACTTTTGCTGGTTTTTTGCCCGATTGGAATCAAACCAGTGCAGAAAGATTCTCTGGAGAGCAAATCAATCTGAGGTCGCAGGACAAAAATCGTAGACCTTGGGCACTTGGTGGTGCTATAAGAGGGAAAAACATAAAAATGTCTATACCTACACAACTTTTGTCCTATCAACATGAAAATCACTGTGCACGGTCTTAGTCCAAAGTGCCACAAGTGTCTATAAAGACATTTGCGCTCCTAAAAAAACATGGCTACCATTGTCCGATGAAGTTTGAGAACCTATTAGACATGGTTACCGGAGGCAGATCGAAACGAAACTTGGTGGGCCTATTTGACTCACGGCCCCAACCGTCTGTGAGTTATTTGAAATAAATCGGCCACTGGAGGGCAATATTGCATTTTTCAAGGGTGTAAACAATTGTGCATTGCGCAGTTTTTCAAACATACACGCAATATTCGTATCATATGACAAAACTCCTCATTCTGGACAACTTCCTCTAGAACCACTGCTGTCAATCAAATCATTTGTTAAATGATTGAAAAGATGTAAAAAAAAAAACGACTTTTGCAAACTTGTCCTAGGTTTTTCTCTCAGTCTGGAAAAAAACACTGTAGTACAATTCTCTGTACTTGCTAAGACAATGATTGTCAAAAAAAAAAGATGAAATTTACCCTTTGGGAAACTATAACAGGGTTGTTGCAAAATCCGAAAACCCCAAATCCTATAAAGTCTAAAGGAAAACTCAAAACTTCACAAAACCTGGTGAGCACATGTGACAGGTGATTCTAAACAAGCATGCAAAATTCTTAGGAGATCAGACCACAGCTGGCACTGTAACAGGCATAAACATTACAAAACATAATAGTTCTATGGTAAGTTACATGTATTTGCAAAAAAAAAGAAACGAAAAAAGTTTGCTACATAATGTTGTCTTGCATATGTACTTAAAGGTATTTTTCCTTCAATCTATATTTTAATGTTGTTGTTTTATTCGTTTTTTTTTTTTTTTTTTATTTTGAAGTGAAAGGGATAAATTCATATATGACACATAAAAACAAGAGCTTGTTAATGTCTGTCTTAATATAGGCTTATTCAGAAAATTAAAAAAACAAAATGAGCGTATTCTTAAAAAAAATCAGGCTATTCTTTAGCAGCCTCCAACCAAATGTTTTGCAGTCTATTTTACAGATTCTTTTAAATGATTATTTCATTCATATTTATTAATTTCATTCATAATTTATTAATTTCTAAAAGATAAAGCCAAGCGTCATGTGAACGCTGTCACTTTTCTTTCTACAGTCTCTGGACGGTGGTCATGTGAAACATGACGCACGCTCATAGGCTGACGCTTTGCTCTCGCTTAACGTCTGTAAAGGTGTGGGTTCATTTCCTGACCCTTTCCGCGCGTGCAGCATCAGCTCCTCACAGGCTGTTGCATCCTCCTGAGGGACCGTCGGCGCTCTTCACAGCCTGCACTCTACATACCGGTCTCTGAATCGCAATCTGGGTAATGCCACTCACTCATTTGCGAGCTCGGATGTGTTATATTGTCTCTCACAGCATACAAGCGGCTGTTCGAGGGGATACTACGGAATTACAGCCGCAACAAATGATGATGTGACAGCCATCCGTTCAGATAGATAATAAAAGCTCGCTGTGCAGTGGACGCTGCATTTCTGCTAACGAAGCAAAGCCTCAGACGAGCCTTTCCCAGATGAACAGATACAGTAGTGTTCACTACTGACAAGCATCAGTCATTTGGAATAATACCCTGCACACTGCATTACAAACATTCTGGGAGGAGGAGAAACAGGTTTAAAGGTAATTGAAATGTCCTTCCATAAGAGTAGACATGCACTTGTGCTGAAATGGTTTGATTTGGATTTTGCAGTGTAATGCAAGTGTTAAAATGCCAATTCAATCTGTAAATGTGGCAGATTATGGATCTTGCTGTATGTTCTTTGTTTGCACGAATTAAAAATTACAAAATTATTTCTTACACACATATAGTAGTAAACAAGCATGCAACAACCACAAAAGTGGGATCACTATACAGAACCACAGGACACAATACATTTATGAAGGTGGAAGAATCGTAAAATATGGTAATTCTGGCACACTATGGCCACCATTAATTATATATTAATTTCTATATAAAAAAAAATGTATGTGTTTAAAGTGTCTTACTTCCTGGATTAAGATATTTACATTACATTATTTAAATTAATTGTTAATTTATTTATCTATTTTTGTTTTTTATGTAATGGTTAATTCAGACAGATTGATCAAAGATAGATGGATAGATAGATAGATAGACATCTTTGTGATGGAAGAGCATGATAGTAGTCATGTCTCTCGCAGGGCTGTAGCTTTTGGCAAAAAAGTCATGTTTTCCACGGGGTAAAGCATATGTTGTCTGTTTCTAGCAGACTCGACACATACACAGATGCTGTTTTAGTGGAGACATGATTTCTAGGCCAGTGATGCTCTATCTGCCAAGGGGGCCTGGCGTGTTTGGAGCTGCTTTTCAACTGTTTGTTTTGCTGGATTTACATGGCAAGCTCTCCAGCAGTGTGCTCTTGGCAGAAGTACTGCTTGAGGGAGCATGTTTGTTTGACTCAAGCTATGGTAAACCACGCAGTCTGAAGTTTTTAAAGCATCACTGTGAGTCGCCTCGACAGGGGAGAGCCCATCAAGGGCTGTTCTGAGAACAATTCTTGTCATGTTGCAAGAAACACAATCGACACGTACATGAACATGACATAATACTACTATACTATGTTTAAAAGGGAAAATGGTAAAAGATTGTTAGCCATTTGTGACCCTGGACCACAAAACCAGACATAAGGGTCAATTTTTTGAAACTGAGATTTATACATCATCTAAAGCTGACTAAATAAGCTTCCCATTGATGTATATGGTTACTGTTGGCTATTGCTACAAATATATCCATGCTACCTAAGACTGGCTTTGTGGTCCAGGGTCACATTTACTGTAGTATTTAAAGGAATAGTTCATCCAAAATTAAAATATGCTGAAAATTAACTCACTAAATGGCTTCCTCCATGGATGTAGATGAGTTTGTTTCTTCACTGGAACAGATTTGAAGACTTTTTTTAAGGGCTTTTTAGGTTAAAAACTGCATGTTTGTAAGAAACAAATCCTTGAAACCATTTGTTCTGGCCATATTCCATAGTCCATATTTCATAATAACACTTGCTCCAGTGAAAGTCAATCATCTGTTGTCCTTTCACATCAAAATCCAATGATATATTTCTTTAGAACTGTTTAAGACTTTTTTTTCCGCTTGTAAACATTGCTTGGATTTGTGTATATTTCACTCCTGATTCAGACAAGATGCCTTTTTACTGAAGAAAGTATATTATGGATAGAGTACATGTATATTGGAGCTGGATGCAATGATTTGAAGTAAAAAATGATGCTTTTCAAAATATATTTTTGAACTGGTGTCATGTAAATTATTTTTGGATTATTGTGATGTATTGTCAGCCGTTTGGACTCATTCTGACGGCACCCATTCACATCCATTGGTGGGCAAGTTATGTAATGTTACATTTCTCCAAATTTATTCCGATGAAGAAACAAATACTTCTACATTTCGGATGACTTGAAGGTGAGTACATTTTCAGCTATTTTATTTTATTTTTTTACCCTTCGCAAAAACCCGCCCTCCTAAGTTACTGTTGCTATGTCCAACAAACAATGCCGCTCTCAAACTACACATCATATTCTCACACAGTAAAAAATACATCGCGGAACAAGGAGGAAACTGGCAACATGCCGACAGACGAGACAGAGCAGGTTACTTCTGGTATTATACAAGGTCTCAGCTTCAAAACGTTATTTTTTAAGAAATTTAGAAAATAAAGACCATTCTGTGGCTCTTTAATGTGTCGTGACAGATCACTGTATTACTTATTAGATCAGTTGACACATGAACCGATTTACTTAATCCATGAAAAAAACATGAATGAACATAAGAACGTATTTTATGTCAACCACAGAAAGATGCCGATAAACACTCGACAAAATGGCGGATTCTGCATTATGATTGGTCAGATCATTTATCAATCAAGCTGTTCGCGAAGGGTCAATTAAGAGTCAGTGGCAGATTCTAAAATTCGTAAATTTTCACATTAGCATACATCCCTGTAACCAGTTAGAAACGACTTTGACATTAAAGTAATCACATAAATGGACAGGATTGCATTATACTCTTTGACAAAGAAAAACGAATGATGATATTCCTCTTCCCTCTGTTCATTTTTTAAATCCACGCAACTGCCCCAGATTTCAGCATAAATATATTCTCTCCATACACAGCAGAGATGAGTGCTTTTTGAAGAGAATGGGGTGAAAAATCCTTCCTTCACTACCTGGCTAAATGGCCTGGAGATGGAAAAATATTGTTACAGGAATGATATTTAAATAATTGAAAAAGGACGACTTTAAAATTGCAGGCTTGCCATGATTTCAAGTGCAAAGTTAGAGACTTCCTCACCGAAATATTCATGCCATTATTTAAGAGTGGATATATCAGGAGTAGGGATTCATTCAAAAATGATCAGAGCTCCTGCCTCTCCATTTCACAAAGCGAGAACCGGCTCTCACGGCTGTGGAGGAGAGATTCATTTTAATAATGAAGAAGGACGTTCACCTTACTATCTCCCCACAGCGTTGTTATAAGTGACATCATAGATCAGTCCGACAAGCTGTGTCAAGAGAAGCCTCTCAGCATTGTGATTGCGGCGCTTTCTGTTTGTTGCTGACTTATGTAGCACACATCAAAAACAAATTACAATGTGTTTATGAGTGAACAGAGCACTGAGTCATCTGCTCAGGATTGCTTGAGCTATCCAAAGAGAGAGCTTTAATGCTTACTGCTGAGTTGGACATGTGCACGCTTCACTGCGCTGGCATTTGCACTTTATATGACTTACGCTGTGTAAACAATGATTTAAAAAGTTCATTTTTCTCCCGAATGGACCTATTAACATGACAGCTATTGTACCGTAGGTTGGTTTTGAGTTTTTGTCAGTGGGAAATGGGAAAAGCTGAAAATGCAACTGAAATTTTTTGACTTTTTATTGTTTTTGGATTAGATTTTTTGTCCTGAAATTGTTGTCTGATTATATTTTTTCTTTAGCACTTTTCATGACATTGATGTTTAGATCTTAATATCTTTATGGCTTATAGTCACATTCAGCAGATTAGAGCTAGGTGATAATATATTTTATATTTAACAGTGGTTTAAGCAATCAAGCTAGTACAGTTGAAGGCAAAAGTTTACACACACCTTGCAGAATCTGCAAAATAGTAATTTTACCAAAATAAGAGGGATCATACAAAACGCATGTTATTTTTTTATTTAATACTGACCTGAAGATATTTCACATTAAAAACGTTTACATATAGTCCACAAGAGAAAGTAATAGTTGAATTTATAAAAATGACCTCATTCAAAAGATGTGGGGTTTTTTTAAGTTCATTTAAGTCCCTTGTTTGTCCTGAACAGCTAAAAACTTCTTTAGAAAAATCTTTCATGTCACACAAATTCTTTGGTTTTTCAGCATTTTTGTGTATTTGAACCCTTACCAACAATGACTATGATTTTGAGATTCATCTTTTCATCTTTTCACACTGAGGACAACTGAAGGACTCATATGCAACTATTACAGAAAATTCAAATGTTCACTGATGCTTCAAAACGATGCATTAAGAGCCTGGGGTGTAAACTTTTGAACTGAATAAAGATGTGTACGTTTTTCTTATTTTTGTCTAAATATCTTTTTTTTTTTTTTTTTTTTTTTTTCTGCCTTCAGAAGTTAAAAATGATACTACATGTTTCCCAGAAGACAAAATAAGTTAAATTTACCCTGATCTTCAAATTCAAAAGTTTTCACCCCCTGGCTCTTAATACTTGTTTTTTCCTTCTGGAGCATCATTGAGCATTTGATCCTTCTGTAATTGTTACATGTGAGTCCTTCAGTTGTCCTCAGTGTGAAAAGATGGATCTCAAAATCATACAGGGTTCAAATACACAAAAAATGCTGAAAAACCAAAGAATTTGTGGGACCTGAAGGATTTTTCTGAAGAAAAGCAGGCAGTTTAACTATTCAGAAAAAATAGTTCACTAAACAAAAAAAAAAAAAAAAAAAAAAAACACACACACACACAGCTGTGAATCATTCAAGTAACAACACAGTATTAAGTATCAAGCGTATAACATATTAATATATAATAATCTAAAATACTTTTACAAAATGTTCTGTTTACTTGTATTCCTGTTTTATTCAAGTTTTAGTCTGAGTCTTTTTTAGTCTAATATTTGTACACAGATTGCATCTGTCCCCCTAAACCATGAGCCTCATGTCCGTCAATTTAAAAAAAAAAAAAAAATCACCCCACAATTTTTGATCGTCTCTCTTTGTGCTTTAAATAAACGCCAGTGAATTAAGTGGGGTAGCGGCAATTGCTGAATAAGAACCCAGTCAGCAGCTGCTTTATAGCCTGACATCTGAAGCTGTCTCTTGATTTGTCCTTGGGGCGGGATGTGCATGCTGGCCGTCCATAAATCAGGCAACAGAGACCCGCTGGCATATACAGGCCCAGCTGGAGAGAGAAAGGCTAAAACTAAAGCTGCAACATTATAGGTTTAGAGGTTTCAATTGCATCTTGAAAAACTCTAAAATGTTGTTTTTTATGTCAAATTTGATTTTAAATGAATTGTCTTGGAAATAAGAAGAGAATTTTAATCAATTTAGAAGACATTAAAGTTAATCCAAATTTGTAGAGTTGATGATGATGAAGTGAGTAAAATGAAGGTGGCCTGGGAACAAGGAGCTTAGCAAGCTCTCTTTGGTCATTAGTGAACCATCTCCAAAACCCTGATGAATCATGGGCTCCGAGTCACTTCTGTGATTCCTTTGCTTAAATATCTCTCATTGACTGTGTCAGAGGCCATTGAGCTGATCTGAGCGCTTCTATACATCAGGGAGTCTTTAATATATGCATTTATGATGCTTCTGCAGCTGTCAGCTAGTTACTTGAGATTATTAACTGTCACTTGTCCAAAATGACTTACAGGACAGTATTCAGTCTGGTGTTAAATTAAAACATGTATGAGATATTGTGAAAAATGTCTCTTTTTTTGGTCCATACAGTGAAAGTCTATGGGGTCCAGTAAGATTGTTTTGTAAAAGTCATACGGGTTTCAAATGACCTGAGGGTGAGCAAATGATGACATAATGTTAATTTATTTGACAGATTGAACCAGTTATGGCATGTTAATGATGTACAAGGACTATTATTCATATATTTTCTGTTCTGGTCTAAAAGTCTGAGGACAATCCACAGTTTAAAAAAAAGGAAGAAAAGAAAGAAAAACACCACAGTGACCTGTGATATAAAACCTTTGACTTTCAATTCATTTCTACTTTAGGCTCTCAATGAGAAACCGAGCATGATCTTTCTAAATCCCTTAAGAAACCAGCTCACTGTAAGAGAATTCTCCACAACGAAGAAGGATTATGAGAAAATTTACGCTGAATAGGATTTGATTCCTGTCCTTTTTCCTTCTCTTATTAGACCCAGTGGTTTAAGCGTATGTTATAAAAGCTAGAACTGCAATTAGAGTAAATGAAAGCTCGGACTGTTCCAGTAATGGCCCTAAGGGCTGTCCATACAGAGTGCAATCTCAGCTCTTTGCGATTTGGTTTCTATTAGCGCCACGCTGCTGTGCTTGTTTTGTTTTTTAAGCAAAGGAATCACTGCCATTTTGCCATGGAAGGAAAATTAGAACGTTGAGGGAAATTAGCTGTTTAATAGTCAGTGTTCAACGTGTCAGAATTTGTCAAACAGGGGTTTGCTCAGTGCTGGTCATTTATATTTAGCATTTTCCTAACCATAGGACATTTATTTTGTCCTGTTTAGTTTGCTCAGTGACATGAACCATCCTGCTGCCACTTTAAATAGTGATGTATGTGCTTATTTACACTGAGAAAACAACGCTGCTGCTGAAAAGACCACCGTAGTTGCTCGCCAGCATACTCTATGTTGTTTTGCATGTTGGTGTTCAGCATGGAATGCTGATTTTTTTTCAGCAGGCTTCTTAACTAGCTTAACCAACGAGACTAGAACGAAAAGAATTGCATAAACCAGTCTTCATATAGAACGCAGTTTTTTTAGTGGGGTTTCCATTCTAGAATTACAGTTGAGGTCAAAATTTTACATACACCCTGCATAATCTGCAAAATGTTAATTTTACCAAAATAAGAGGGATCATACAAAATGCAATGGTATTTTTTAATTAGTACTGACCTGCATAAGACATTTCACATTAAAGATGTTTACATAGTCTACTCAAGAAAATAATAGTTGAATTTATGAAAATGTCTGAGTTCAAAAGTTTGCATACCCTTGATTCTTAATACTGTGTTGTGGCCTGAATGATCCACAGCTGTTTTGTAGTGTTTGTTTAGTGATTTAGTTGTTTATGAGTCCTTTGTTTGTCCTGAGCAATTGAACTGCCCTCTGTTCTTTAGAAAAAATCTTCAGGTCCCACAAACTCTTTGGTTTTTTAGCATTTTTGTGTATTCGAACCCTGAATGCATGATTTTTAGATCCATCTTTTCACGGAGAACAACTCTGAGGGACACATATGCAACTATTACAGAAGGTTCAAATGCTCACTGATGCTCCAGAAGTAAAAACAATGGATTTAAAGCCGGGGGGTGAAAACTTTTGCATTTGAAGATCAAGGTAAATTTAACTCTTTTCTTCTGGGAAACATGTAATTGAAACCTTGTAGCGTCTGAAGGGCAGTACTAAATGAAAAAAATATGATATTTAGGCAAAATAAGAAAAATGTACACATCTCCATTCTGTTCAAAAGTTTTCACCCCCAGCTCTTAATGCATGTTTTTTTCCTTCTGGAGCATCAGTGAGCATTTGAACCTTCTGTAATAGTTGCATATGAGTCCCTCAGTTGTCCTCAGTGTGAAAAGATGGAAAGGGTTCAAATACACAAAAATGCTATAAAACCAAAGATTTTGATGAAGATCTTACTAATGTTTTTGTGTTTATGGTGGCCTTCGTAATTTTTTGCTTTTTCTGTGAGTTCTTGTTCCTTTTACGACATTAAAGGGATAGTTCACCCAAAAATGAAAATTTGGTCAGTAATTACTCACCCTCAATGTTGTTTCAAACCCCACATTTGTTTTTTATTTGGAAAACAAATCACCACATTCAAGGCCCAGAAAGGTAGAAAGGACATTGTTAAAATAGTCCTTTTGACGAAGGTGTTACGGGTTTGGAATGACATGAGGGTGAGTACTTAATGACAGAATTTTCATTTTTGGGTGTACTGTCCCTTTAATGTGACGTCTTCACACTAGATGCTAAATTAAGTGTTGTTTTTCTGACATGATTGATGTGATTTGACTTTACTTTTTATATTGCAGACATATTTGTGTCGTGAACATCTTTAAACCCCCAGAGCTATATTGAGTCTGGTGCGGTCGGACAGATAAGAGGTCAGATAGAGCTGCCAGATAAGAAGTAAATAACTGTTCTGGAGCAAAGGCAGGGAGGACAGACACCACACTCTACCAGAGCACTGAGGGGAAGTGTCATCACATGCTCCTTTAAAAAGAAGCAGAGGGGAAGCTAAGGAAGTGAGAAGAGTCATATTTTTGGAGGCAAGGAGAGAAAAAGAAAAATTAGACAAGGCAACTGAGCAGGTGAGAGGAAGTGAGCAGTTCTCAAGATCTAAAGGTGTCTGTGTGAGTAAAGACGTAATGCCACATACAGCCAAGTGTGAAATATACAATATATGGAATGTACAATTGATATTATATTATATATACAAAATTTGGGTTATATGAAATTATGTTTCTTGAGCACCAAATCAGCATAGAATGATTTCTGAAGGATCATGTGATACTGAAGACTGGGGTAATGATGCTGATAATGCACCTTTTATCATAGCAGGAATAAGTTATATTTTAAAATACATTAAAACAATTTTTCCAAATACCAGAACACATTTTCATAGTACATTTGCAGCTTCAAATGTGGCTTCTGTGCTGTTTTTTCAGTGGGAAGATGGCTAACGTGTACTGGTGATGCACTAAAATATAGTGGTCACAGGAAATCAAGGAGGAAAGGAATTAAAAAGAAAGGAACAAGAATTGACAAAGGAGAGGGGTGTTGGGGTATTTGGGGAGAAGTGGGTCAGCAGCCCTAGGTACCATGGCAACGGAGATATACGAGCATCTGTCTATTGATCTGCAGACTCATTGGTGTAATAGAGTGAGCCAGGTGATAAACGAGCATGCTGACAAGGCCTGCGCTGGGTCACACTTCCTTTTGCAGCACATCTCCGTTGGCATCTCTTCACATACCTACAAAATATACATGGGATGTTTATCTTATATTACTGTGCATGTTTCACGAATAAACAAATGGACACACGACAAACAATCTCTCAAACATCAGCCGGCCTTGTAAGCAAACACGTTAACAAACATGTTTGTCTGAGTTAACCTCAAAAACACTGAACTGTAATCCACCAAATGAACAGTATGGTAGTTCTATTATCACAGTGTCCATTGCGTCCAGTGGTGTCTTTTAGTTTTCGCCATGAATAATTGACTGTTCATTTAAAAAAATCTCTCCAGGGACTTGAGGACCAATTTAAAACATAACTCAATTTAATGGTTCCCCTTTTTTGGCTTCAGTGTACACTGCAGTGTGGTTTTATCTGTAATATGGTTATGCAGTATGTATGCAAGACATATTTGGTGTAGGAAGAAAGAAACAGGCCACACAAAATGAATGATATAAGGAATGAATGATCTATAAGGTGGCTGTAGGAAAGGAAGTCCTATGTAGCTTTTAGTTAAAAGTTCACTTGACCACCTTATTGGTAAGGTGGTCTTCACAGGGGCTGAATTAGTGCTGGGCGATACACCAGTTTAAACAGTAAACAGGTTTGAATTATGCACACGGTATGAATTTTTAAAACAAATGACTAAGCAATATAGATAGCATTGTGAATTGAGAGGAAATGGCGTTAACTGCATATGCTTCTGACTAATGGTTAAAGAGCTATTAATATCACACAATTATTTAACTGTGCAAAAAAACCAACTGTAAATGAGAGACGCTGAAGACGAATGCAAAGAAGAGAAAATACTGTAGGTGGCAGAGCAAACTCACCACTGACTGAAAACTTAAGGTGGTCTTTTCTTTTCATTTCATAATGAATGTTAATGCAGTGTTTAAAAGAGCAGCGCTGCTGTGTTTACAGCGGTAATCAAGTAAAAACTGCAACGCAGCTATTTCTTAAGCGCCACCTGCTGTTTTATGTAGCATCATTTCACAAAGCTAAGGCCAGACCATTCTGTTTTTGCTTTCAATTTTGAAATTATACAATCTAATTTACATAAGTAACTGCTATATGTAGTGCGATATATATGGTCTGTGATGATATCGTAATTGTTGTTTTAACGATGTGCAATTTGACTTTATGAAGTATATGGCAAAAACCAAACAAAACACACCTGTAGAGTGCGCGCATACATTACCTGATGAAGTTTAGTCAGTTAGTGCATTTTCACTGTATGAATTAGTCTATTAAAATGCATTTAGAATGGTCACAAAATTCAAGATATAGGGGCAGAAAATATATATATTTATATAATTTCATATAGTTAATATTTCACGAAGAGTGCCACTTTTTCACCACCAAAAATCTGCATGATTACAAATATGATGTTGATTTCCAACAGTTCAATAAACAAGAAGTTAATATTAGGAGACACCATATTTACTGTTTTCCCTCTATTTTGCCAACAAAAATAATTACAAACACAGCCACAGCATTGTCTTGTCTTTGAACAAAAAGACGGTGTCTTGTTGAATGAATCAACCGTTTAAATGATTCGGTTAAATTGCAATGACTCACTTATTAACAGTGCCTTGCTGCCATCTACTGACCGTTTTAATTTCACATTTAAATTTTTTTTTATTTTTTAAATAATTTCAAATATGTGACCCTTGACTACAAAACCAGTTATTAGGGTCATTTTTTTAAAATTGAGATGTAAACATCATCTAAAAGGTGAACAAATAAGCATTCCACCGATGTTTGTTAGGACAATATTTGGCTACAACTATTTCAAAATCTGGAATCTGAGGGTGCAAAAAAACCTTAATATTGAGAGAATTACCTTTAAAGTTGTCCAAATTAAGTTCTTAGCAATGCATATTACTTATCAAAAATTAAGTTTTGATATATTTATGGAAATTTACAAAATATCTTCATAGAACATGATCTTTACTTAATATCCTAATTATTTTTGGCATAAAAGAAAAAGATAAGATATCCACTTAAGATGCAGCTTCTGTGTTTCCTCTGCATTTCAAAGATGAAGTTTGTTGATACTGATTTCATTTGCCTGGTAACAGCCCAAAAATGTCTTAGTCTAACTGATTAAAAATAAGAATTTGCCTCAAATGAAAAAATGGCTTTGTCAAGGTAAAAATGCCAATAAAATGAAAAAAACAATTTAAAATTATTTGAAAAGATTCATTTCTATTACTGCTGTGAGCACTCAAAATATTGTCAAATTGCCATTATCGATAAAATCACAGAAAAAATGTAGACATTTTTTGTCAATATCGCACACCCTTAATATGTAGCATGTTTGGATCGTGATTAAAATTATGTGGTTCTGGAATTGTTTTATGCATTCTGATTTACATAAAGGCACAGTCAGAGAAAAAACATAATAAACTACCAGAACTAAAAAAAAAAAAAAAAATGCTATAGATTTTTGGTCAAACCACTCAACACAAGGCTAAATTCAGAATAGCATAGGCCTACTACTCTTGCTACTAATGAGAAGCTCTTTTCTTTTTACAGATCTTTGAATCTTATTTAGTAAGCTGTAACAATTCATCCACGTTCGCAAATGCTGCTTATGTAGTTTCCACAAGACAAGTAAACGAAACAATCAGACCAGAAGATGCAGCAGCCACTCAAGAGGTCACCTCACAATTAGTTAAACATGCTACTTTCATGCGACAAATAAACAAAATTATGGTGTTTAATCTCAGACGCTTTTGTTGAGTAGCTCCTAGTCAGTTTGTGTCTTCCATAAGCTTGGCAGACTTATTTTTCCTTCTCTATTTTGGCTTTTCTTTGTTCTAGTACAGAGGTGGCGAACTCCGGTCCTGGAGAGCCGCAGCCCTACAGAGTTCAGCTCCAACCCTAATTAAAACTCACCTGACTGTTGCTTTCTAGTAACACTTCAGACCTTGATTAGCTTGTTCTGGTGTGTTTGATTAGGGTTGAAGCAAAACTATGCAGGGCTGCAGCTCTCCAGGACCGATGTTCGCCACCCCTGTTCTAGTAGATACCACAAAAAAGCTGGATTGGGGTGTGGCCAAGATGGTCACCAAGTGAGCAGACTTTGGATTTTGGTATTGTGTGCGGAAATGCCATTACTTTGATATTAAATTTCACAGTTCAGTATCACCACAAATTAGCACAAGAAAAACTTGGATAAACAGAAACAATCTCCAATTCCCACCCGTCCTTGTTATTCAAAGCATTCTCGGTGTACTTACAGTGACCTTGTCTAGCCCATCAGCTGTATGTAATTGTCCAAACATGCCTATCAGTGGTCCATTGCTGTCAGTGTTGCCATGATGGAGAGGTTTGACCTCCAGCAGCCCACCATAAGATCCCACATCCGTACTTTCTTAGAGTTTAACTGCTGGCAAGCGGCACAGGGGACAGGAACACACTGCTTGGCCACATTCCAGGGAGAATAGATGGCACATTGCTTTTAACAGCATTAGCATTCCACCATTCCTGTATATAATTTAGTACTTTTACTCTGAGAAAATGGACAGGAAGAGTGTATGTGATGGGTGGGATAACATCCCTGATTTTGAGACTAGTCTGGGTTCTGTATTTAAGGGGGTATTAATTATTTTACTAGTTGTAATTGTATTTTAATATTAGGTGCTCTGAAGTAATGTTGCTATTAAGTTTACCTATTTTTAATTGGTAATGTACTTTTATATACAGGATTTTATGTCAGGCTTTGAATATTTTGTTCAGTTTTATGTTTTTCTCCATGCTGTCTCTTTTCCATTATTTTCTCCCAAAATCCTGTTAAAGGAGAAGTCCACTTCCAGAACAACAATTTACAGATAATGTACTCACCCCCTTGTCATCCAAGATGTTCATGTCTTTCTTTCTTCAGGCGTAAAGAAATTGTGTTTTTTTTTTTTGAGGAAAACATTTCGGGATTTTTCTCCATATGATGGACTGCTGTGGTGCCCCGAGTTTGAACTTCCAAAATGCAGTTTAAATGCGGCTTCAAACAATCCCAAATCCCAAAATCATCCTGCTGCAGAAGTTCCGACCCAGTCTTTGCAAAGTGAACATGCAAAGAAGATCAAACACCCTTAACAAAAAAGGTAAAACAGCGATGGATTTTGAAGTTGAGGGTAAAAATACGTTCAGAGTTTTTCGACATACCGTAACTGTCTTGAGCCAGAATACACAGAGTTAAGATGACAAGATGAGCGTTTGACATTAAAAAAGTGTATAAATTGTATTATTTTTATGAAAATACCCAATCGTTTTGCTAGATAAGACCCTTCTTCCTCGGCTTGGATTGTTTACAACTACATTTGAGATTGTTTGAAGCCGCATTTAAACTGCATTTTGGAAGTTCATACTCGGGGCACCATATCCCACCATAAAATCCATAAAATTTTCTGCAAAAAAAAACATAATTTCTTTACGACTGAAGAAAGAAAGACAGAGGGTGAGTACATTATCTGTAAATTGTTCTGGAAGTGGACTTATCCTTTTAACACATTATTCTTAGTTGAATATATGTTAAAAATGTAATGTGTATCTCTGTTGTTCCATACTAGTATACTGTGCTGTGGTAATATATGCATATCTTATATTGTACTGCCTCCTTCTGGACAGAGTGGTTATTGTGGCTTTTATACTATTTCTGAAACAGAAGTTCATAAAAAAACTTATCACTGACATTACACATTGTTTCACTTCTGTAATACCCAGAAACTGTACAGCTGAATGTCTGCAACCCATGAGCCGTGCGTCAGGAGAATCAGCAGTGCAAACTCTCTGTGGCCTGTCGTCCTCTCTGCTCTCTTCTAATGTAAGTGCTGAGCGCAATCCATCCACAGGCTTTGACACATATAATCCAACTGTTTGTGCTGTACTGGGGATCCTTTAAATGTTATTTAGCTTTGCACTGGTTTCAAATCTGAGTTTTGGTGTTGTGAACCAAGTAACTGTTTTCAGTATCTGTCTGTTTTTACATATGGAAATGAAGTTTCAGTAAGACAATTGACTCCCTTTCTTTTTTCTCAGGGTTTGATGGAGATCTGGTCGGATGACAGCTGGAACTGTTGTCATAACCGGAGGAATTCTCGCAACAGTGATACTCCTGTGTATCATTGCAGTGCTTTGTTACTGTAGACTCCAGGTGAGCACTGCTTTTACATTTCACTGCAGGGCTAAGGAGCCATTCACACACAACACATTTCTGCATTAAAGGAGAAGTTTATATCCAGAACAAAAATCCTAGATGTTTGTGTCTTTCTTTCTTCAGTCATAAAGAAATTATGTTTCTTAAGGAAAACATTCCAGAATTTTTCTCCATATAGTGGACTTCTATGGTGCCCATGAGTTTGAATGTCCAAAATGCAGTTTAAATGCAGCTTCAAAGGGCTCCAAACGATCCCAGCCGAGGAAGAAGGGTCTTTTTTAAAGTTTATATACTTCTTAACCTCAAATGCTTGTCTATTCTCTGCGATGTGCATGCATACTCTGTGTAATCCGAGTCAGTACAGTTAGGATATGTCGAAAACTCCCATCTCATTTTCTTCTTTAACTTCCGGATTACACAGAGTTCACATGTGCATCGCAGAGAATAGGCAAGACGAGCATTTGAGGTTAAGTATATACATTTTTTAAGAAAATAACCAATCGTTTTGCTAGATAAGACCCTTCTTCCGCGGCTGGGATCATTTAGAGCCCTTTGAAGCTGCATTTAAACTGCATTTTGGAAGTTCAAACTCACGGGCACCATAGAAGTCCACTATATGGAGAAAAATTGTGGAATGTTTTCCTCAAGAACATAATTTCTTTACAACTGAAGAAAGACACGAACCTTTTGGATTACACGGGGTGAGTAAAATATCTGCAAAATCTTGTTATGTGTTTTTTAAAAGTTAACCTTTAACGAGAGTGGCATGTTTTTGGACACCATTTATGCGAACACATCGTTCCCATTTTTATGGTTATCGGTATCAGTCATTTTCAAAACCGATATGCTTATAAAATAATTTAAAAGCATTTTAAGAAAGCTTTTGTCCAAGCCCTTGTTATTCTTAATTTTAATTTTTTACACATAATCTGTAATAATCTGTAATTATTTCACAGTAATAATCGGTATCGGCACTGGCCATGAAAAACACATATCGATTGACCTCTACAGTGAAATGTCAAAACGTATTCTGTGTGAATGGCCCGAAATTGTTTGAGCTATTTAGTCTGCAGTTCTGCCAGTAATTACTCACCCTTATGTTGTTCCAAACCCGTAAGACCTTTGTTCATCTTCGGAACACAATTGAAGATATTTTTGATGAAATCCCAGAGGTCTACTCTGACCCTCCCATAGACAGCAAGGGTCCTACCACGTTCAAGGCCCAGAAAAGTACCAAGATGATCGACAAAGTAGTTCATGTGACATCAGTGGTTCAACTGTAATTTTACGAAGCTACGAGAATACATTTTTGCGCAAAGAAAGCAAAAATAAAGACATTATTCCACATTTTCGTCTCTACTGCGTCACTTGACACAGACTCTGACTCAGATCCGACGTTATGATGTTGAACACGTGCTGTGCCTTGTTTAAACACAAAGAAAGATGCACACTGTATGAAAGCTATTGAAATCTGTTGATCTGGGTCAGCACTGCAACACACATATGTCTGGGTACTTTTGTGCACGTGTGTCCACAAGTGACGCAGTAGAGCTGAAGATGTGGAATAAAGTCATTATTTTTGTTTTCTTTGCAAAAAACAGTATTCTCGTAGCTTCGTAAGATTACAGTTGAACCACTGATGTCACATAGACTACTTTGTCGATCATCTTGGTACTTGTCATAGACTTTTCGGATATCATCAAAAACATCTTAAATTGTGTTCTGAAGATGAACAAAGGTCTTACAGGTTTGTAACAACATGAGGGTGAGTAATTAATGACAGAATTTTCATTTTTGGGTGAACTAACACTTTAAGGTATGATTTGACCTTAAGCTAATTTGGAAAAACCTTAGCTACTTGTTGACCTAAAAATGATCTTAAGACTGAACAGCTCTGTTATGAAAATAACCAAAATCCATTGAATCATTTCATGTTATGTGCTCAAATAAGTTCAGCATGTTACTCAA
The DNA here is from genome assembly GCF_022985175.1 of Labeo rohita. Taxonomy (NCBI): domain Eukaryota; kingdom Metazoa; phylum Chordata; class Actinopteri; order Cypriniformes; family Cyprinidae; genus Labeo; species Labeo rohita. The sequence goes on from NC_066870.1 coordinate 26,377,090, forward strand.
CAATTTGAGAAAGATCTGTGTTGAAGCCCCAGTGCCTAATTTAGTTTCCTCTGTATCTCAAACCGTCCCTCCATCCTAGTATTACTGCTGTAAGAGGAATGAGTCAGAAGGGGAGGCGGGCTCGGTTGGAGATCCTCAGCCACAGTTCGCCTGCAACGCATGCAGCGCTCCGGGAGTGGACGGGGCGGCCGTCACACCTCTCTCGCTGCCCTACGACCCCACTCCGCCTCACAGCTACTGCCCGACTTGCTCACCCTACTACCTCCGTGGCACGGATGAGATGCGGAACGGCGGCGAGCGCCTGTCCTACATGCCCACTCACTACGAGAACCATGGCGCCACTGCCCTTGGTCTGGCCGCCATGTACGGCCCCGTGCTGAGCCATCGCAGTACGCCAGACTTTTACACCAATACACGAGCCATCAGCACTGACGTCTGACCCTCACAGACCTGGAGATGGACCCAGGGACAGAGCCACTTCTGTGGACCAGGGCAACTGGGGCCGGCACATCTCCACACGCCAAGACTAAAAAGACCTACGGGATGCCATGTTATTCTTCCACACAGGTCTAAGGCCATCTTTAGTCTTCCATTGTCTTTTGTTTTACCTGCTGTTTACCTCTTCTTCTTGCACACCCATCCCTCTTTGTGCTTTGAGGGTTGTGTGTTATATGAAGTGTTTGTGGAGTTTTTGGCCTTTTCAGTGTAAGTCTTAAAGGTTAAATGCAAATAGGATATTTTATTTATCCGAGAAAGTCGAATAAAGCATATAATAAAGTTAGAAAATAGAAGCGGAGCAGCCCAAGGAAGCTTTCCAGGCTCATCTCAAGTATTTTGTTGTTTATGGGGACATAAAAGGCAAACATTCCACAATTTTTAATAGCTTTTAAAAAAGTTTCTTTGTTGGAAAAGAGCATGACATTCAGCTTTATCTACAGTAAATATCCCCTGATATACTGACTCTTTGTCTTTGAAAAGCTTATTTCAGGATAAGAAATTAATCAAAATGTGATTGTCTTCATGTGTTGGGAAATTGTTGAATGAATTGCTGATGGTGATTATATTGGTCAGTTCATATTTGAATATATATGTCACATTAACTAAAATTCACATCGTCACAGAGTGAGAAGTGTTGACAGTTGTTGAGTTACCAAATAAGATAGAGGTCAAAGGTTTTTTTGTCCATATCCACTGCATACTACGATTAAAAGCTTTTTAAAATAACATCAGCAGTTGCTGAAATCTCCAATGGCATATAATTTTCAGATTTATACGCAGCGTTTTCAAAAATCTTCTTGAGGCACTGAGAGAAATGACTGGAAAATATTAAAAACATTTCATTATCTTGTCCCTCTTTGTATGATATCATGGCAGTTGAAATGATACTTATAGGAACGATAGTTTCCTTGTCTTTGCAAATGTGTTTATGTAAATTGTTATATTTTCTCACATATTTGTTTCATTGGTTTATGAATTGTGCATTCGGATGTCTATGTTCACTGTCTGAAACACTCTTTGTTAGTAACTGGATCACATTATAAATCACAGGATGGCACTTTTATTTTACATGTGAATAATTTTTGACAAAAAAATGGGAAGTATGTAAATCTATGGTTTAAAATATTGAAGAAAAACGGAGTAGCCTATTGTCCACATATTTCACAGAATGCTTTTGAATATAAGTGAAGCATTTCTAAATGCCTGTAGACTTTTATAAAATTGGTCAATTGTGATCAGAGTAATAAAAGCCATTTCACATCTATACAAATACATGTACATAAAGATCAAATTATTTCAATGATTGAATGTTTCCTGTCAAGTCTGTATCTAAGAGACTGCCAATGCTTGTTTCCTTTAATTATTTTTTCTTCTATATTTCTATTCATGCAGCTGTTTTGGCATTTGGTGGAATATGTAAAACCATTAAAAAGAGACTGGTTGTCAAACATTTTTAAAAACTATTGAACATTTTCACTTTTACTCCCCAGTTTACTAAACGTATTTTGTGACAACATGCCCCAAAAGCAGATCATGTATAGGATAGGTTTTTCAGCGTAACTTAAATTAAGACAATTATAAAAAAGTTTACACATTTTAGCCTTTCATTTAAAATCTACCTTTAGTGCATAATTGATTCATGTCTGAATGCCAGTGTGCCTTTTGTGTTCACTTATCGCTTTAGTAAAATTAAAAACCACCATTAAAAATTGGGGTCAGTAAGGTTTTTTGGTTTTAAAGTGAAGTTATGCTTATGAAATCTTTTGGTTTTTTTTAACCAAGGCTGCATTTATTTTATTCTTTTAAGTAACTTTAGTGAAATATTTGTGAAATGACACTTCCAGTCAAAAGTTTTTGAACAGTAAGATTTTTAATGTTTTTAAAGAAGTCTCTTCTGCTCAACAAGTCTGCAATTATTTGATCCAAAGTATAGCAAAAGCAGTAAAATTTTGAAATATTTTAACTATTTAAAATAACTGTTTTCTGTTTAAATATATTTTAAAATGTAGTTTATTCCTGTGATTTCAAAGCTGAATTTTTAGCATCATTACTCCAGTCACGTGATCCTTCAGAAATCATTCTAATATTCTGATTTGCTGCTCAAAAAAAAAACATTTTTTATTATTATTATGTTGAAAACAGCAGACTAGAATATTTTTTTTATGAATAGAAAGTTCAGAAGGGCATTTATCTGAAATAGAAATCTTTTGACTAACATTGTAAATGTCTGTACCATCACTTTTGATCAATTTAAAGCATCCTGGTTAAATAAAAGTATTGACTTCTATTATTTCTATAAAAAAATAAATACATACTGACTCCAAGCTTTTGAAAAGTATAGAGTATAATGTTAAACTTTGATAAATGATAAATGCTAAACTTTGGATCTTTCTTTTTTTTATCAAAGAATCCTGAAAAATGTACTCAACTGTTTCAAATATTGATAATAATAATAACAACAAAAACATCAGCATATTAGAATGATTTCTGAAGGATCATGTGACACCAAATTACATTTTAAAATATTTTAAAAATAGAAAACAGTTATTTTAAATAATAAAAATATTTTAGAATTTTATTTTGTTATACTTTGATTTAAATAAATGCAGGCTTAGTGAGCAGAAGAGACTTCTTTAAAAAACATTAAACATTTTACTGTTCAAAAAGTTTTGGTAGGTAGTGTACATTACCACGGTTTAGTTTTGTTTTGTATTAAATGTAATTTATGTCTACAATAGCAAATTACTCCAGTCTTCGGTGTCACATGATCTGATTTTTTAACAGTTGTGCTGCTTAATGTTTTTGTGGACTTTTTTTCTACACTGTAAAAAAATAAAAAACACAATTTGTTGAGTCTGCTGCCTTAAAATTTGAAGTTCAGTCAACTAAAATAAGTTTAGTCAACTTGAAATGTTAAGTTGTACTAAGTAACAACTTAGATATTTGTGTCTGCTAAACTTAACAGATGGGTAAGTAACCCAGCTGCCTTAAAATTTTAAGTTGATTCAACTCAAATATCTAAGTTGTCACTTAGTATAATTTAACATTTCAAGTTGAATTAAGTTTTTTTTTAGTTGACTGAACTTAAAATTTTAAGGCAGCTGGGTTACAAATTATTTTAAGTTGACTCAAATTGTTTTTTACAGTGTAGATGCTTTGATCAGTAGAAAGTTTAAAACAACAATTTATTTTTAAAAAATCACTTTTGATCAATTTAATACATGTCTGCTAAACTATTAATCTAAAACTATTAATTTCTTTAAGAAAGAAAAAAAAAAAAAATCTTACTAGCAAACATCTGAATGGCATAGTGTAAAAAAACACTCCTTGAGGAAACTAATTTTATGTAATTTTGACCAAATCTTCAATTATCTTACGGCTTCCTCTTTGCAGCCTGTTCTTTCGCTTTGACATCTTAAAGCGCTGAAGACATTTGACATTTAGGAGTGCCAAGCAGGGCTGGGACAGCATTCTCTCTGCGTATTGTGTTGAACTACTTGAAGGACCAGTTTAAGATCTTGTTAAACAAATAGCTGTTCCATGCATCTCATTTGCATTACAGTATGGCACATGTAAAGAATTTCACTCTCAGCATGATGAAGCTTTCCTCTGAGTTCTTCAGCCATAATAGGCAGCACACTTAACAAACTGATGCGAGAGTCACCCCCCCCCCTCGCAGTGAATGTGCCCTGAAGAGAGAGTTTTGCGTTTGTTTGTTTGCTTCACAGGATCATGACGAAACCTGAAGACTGAGAGGTGGCGCCTCCTCCAATACAAGAACCTTTGAACACCGTGACACTTTGCTGTTTGTCTTTATTGCTCTCTTCTCCTCCCTTCTTTCAATTACTAATAACAACCTCCCCCACTTTTGTTCACTTTTGTTTCCTTTCTTATTTATTAGCTCGGCTTTGTTCAGGCCGATGACCGCAACAGATTATCTCTGTATTACAAACAAAGTATCATACAGTTTTATAAGAACACCAGTGCTTTTTAACCCAGTTTTGATGAATAATATCTGCATTATGCTTCCATAAAGCTGCAGTGAGATGATAAAAACAGTTCACAGCCTCCATCAATCCTGCCGAACATATACAGCGGCCACATGTAAGCAGCTTAAGGAATGGAGGAATGTACTGGCACCTGCTTGTCCCAGGAAAACCGCAGTGTTTTTGTGTGAGAGGCGACCTACAGGATTACAGCAAGAATTTCAATTTCACAGTCTTTAGCCCTGAGCTTGAACCCGCAGGCAGGCTAGCAAACTCTGAACGGCGACGGTAAAAGCTCCTCTAAAAAATATATCTGTTCCAGGTCCTACTTGTGTTGGATTAATCATTTTCTGCATTAGCTCTGCTTCAGCAATGAGGAAGTTGTGTGTGGAAATAATTAATATTGGCTGCTGGATTGAGTAATAATACTATAAGGGCAGTTGGAAAACCTTTGGTACCTGCTTATTAGGTAAGTGAAGATCCAGAGGACAAAGGTGGACTGAAATGAATCCCCTCCCATAGTCTTACATTAGGGCAGGGCTTGCATTGAGACAGACAGATATAGACTGCTGCCTGTCAAACCTGTTGTCACTTCTCCAGACAAGTTTAGCTGTCTACTTTGTATTTAGAGATCGAACTGCATTCTACTCAGCTGCCAAAATGATGGAAGAAGTGTCTATTGCTGTGGCCTATGATGCCCATATTATTGACCAGATGTCAGAGGAGGAGATCCTGGCTAGTCTAGTAGTGGAAACGCTACCAAAACAAGTGGTAAGTTCAGCTCCCTTTGACCTCATGTCAAACCTGGCATGCTGGAATTTTTAAGGCGTAGCACGATAGCATGTTTTGATTCAAATCTCTTTAAAACAATGCACATATTACTGCATTTGAGATTGTTTAGTCTTCGGTGCTCACAAACATAAATTTTAAATATAATATTAAAGTAAATACATGATGTACAAAATAAAATAGTTTTTAAAATGTTTTATTATATTATTTATTATTTTATTCATTTATTTATTTACATTTAATTACATTTACACACACACACACATATTACACACACACACACACATATATATATATATATATATATAGTTATTGTAATTACATGAAAATTAATAAAAAAGTAAATACTACATAATAGAATATTGTCATAAATATATTGTATAAAGTGAATTATTGTATATATACACACACACACATATATACACGCATGTAAATTAATAAAAAGTAAATATTACATAATAGAATACTGTAACAAATATATAATATATAAATACACATATGTATAATATATTTATAATATAAATACACATACACGCACAAATATCTATCTTATCTATCTATCTATCTATAAATGTCTATATCTTATCTATACCTATCTATCTATATCTATATATCTATATATATATATAGATATATATATAGTTAATGTAATTACGAAAGCTAATAAAAGTTATCATAAAGTATCAAATTTATTGCACTTAAAGTATAAAGTAAATTATTATATATTATATGTATAATTTGTAGTAATTACGTGTTAATTAATAATAATATAATAATAATAATAATAATAACAATTACAATTACATAATATAGCATTATCATAAATATATTGTACTTAATGTATAAAGTAAAAATATTCATATTTTATTTTATCATATATATTTAATTATAATATAATATAAAATTATATATATACAATTTATATTTTAAACTTTATATTTTTAACATTTTTATAAAAAAAAAATGATATTATAAAATTTAAATACATTAATTTATATATATGAAGGTATTTATATATAAATTAATAATAAATTAAATCAAATTTTACATTTTAAATCTCATCTCAATCCTGCAATCATTATTGCGTAATATGTTGCAACACATACCTTTCATGCCTTTATGAGTTTGCACATCTGATATGATATGAAATGTTTTTGAATCTTTTTTTTGAACAGGTGCCCTCTAAAAAGCCAAAATTAAGAGATAACCAAACGCAGCCAGAAGACCCACTCGACAAGTATGAGGTAAGAGATCACACCTTAGTGAAAACAAAAAGCTTCTGTCCTCCTCCTCAACACAACTCTTTCAACATCTACGCTTTGTGAAACCTGCATAATCATGCATTGAATAATTAAGGGTTTAAGATCTGTGGAGTAAACAAAAATGCTTTCTCTTTTCAGAGAGAAAACCGTAAGCTTCAGGAGACAAGTTTGCGCCTGGAGCAGGAGAATGATGACCTTGCACAAAAACTTGTCACCAGCAAGATTGCCCTAAGGAATGCATTAGATAAGGTCTGTCAGATTATTACAAGCCATGCATGTCATAAGCAACAGGCAAGTTTCATTTTCTGTTTAGTTTGCTGTGTATGTTTAAATAGATCTGCTGTGTATTTTTAGACCGAGGACCAGGTGGATGAATTAACCAAGGAGCTATTGAAAACCAAACAGCTTCTGATGATTACAGAGGAGGAGAAACGGGGAAAGGAGGAGGAGGCTTCACAGGTGAGATTTAACATCTCTGATGTACACAATAAAGTGTGTGGACAATCTCTGGCCTTGTGTAAAGTTTTGATGTGCTCGACAGCTGAAAGAGATGTTTAGGAAAGAGCTGGACAAAGCAGAAGCAGACATTAAGAGATCAAACAACATCATTGCTGACTACAAGCAGGTAAACATTCAATCAGAATGCCATATATTCAACAAACATTATTGCATTTGATGCCAACGTTCAGCACAATTTCTTGCATCATTTAGATTTGCTCTCAACTGAATGCTAAACTTGAAAACCAGAAGGCTCAAGCAGACAAAGAGCTGGAAGGTATCAAGGTAAGAAACACACTGACCTCGAAGCACCTTAACAATTAGTCTTAGTTTAGTAGAAGGCCTATGATATTTAGTGATACATGATACTTTTTCAGAGCAAGATGCTGGAGTGTGAGCGGTGTAGACAAATCTTTAGCATGGATGGAACGATTCAGCTGTGCTCTGAGAGTGACAATACCTGTGCTCAGGATGAAGTGAAAGCCTCTCTCAGAGAACAGGTCCAAGAATTAGAGAGAGAGCTGGCCCAGACCAAACTACAAATGGTGGAGTCCAAATGCAAGATACAGGTAAGACAAAATAATCTGATGAAAAGCATGTTTTGTTGAAAAAATGTTGAAAATGTTACAAATACTGTGAACTATTTAGTGCTAAATTATGGTGTTAGACCGAATTATAACACATTTTTTTCTGTGGTGTGACGAATATTTAACACATAACACATATTTAATTTGCTTTACACGGACTTTCAATAGATATACACTACCAGTCAAAACTTTTTGGACAGTAAGATTTTTAATATTTTTTAAAGAAGTCTCTTCTGCTTACCAAGCCTCCATTTATTTGATACAAAGTACAGCCAAAACAGTAAATATTTTTACTATTTAAAATAACTGTTTTCTATTTGAATATATTTTAAAATGTAATTTATTTCTGTGATTTCAAAGCTGAATTTTTTGCATCATTACTCCTGTCACATGATCCTTCAGAAATCATTGTAATATTCTGATTTGCTGTTCAAAAATATTATTATGTTGAAAACAGCTGAGTATAATTCTTTACAGGTTTCTTGATAGAAAATTCAGAATAACAGCATTCATCTGAAATAGAAATCGTTTGTAACATTATAAATGTCTTTATCATCACTTTTGATCAATTTAAAGCATTCTTGCTAATATTAGAATGATTTCTGAAGGATCACTGAAGTCTTGAGTAAATAAGTTGAAAATTTAGCTTTGATCACAGAAATAAATTACATTTTAAAATCTATTCAAATAGAAAGTAGTTATTTTAAATAGTAAAAATATTTCACGATATTACTGCTTTTGTTGTATTTTGGATCACATAAATGCAGGCTTGGTGAGCAGAAGAGACTTCTTTAAAAAAAAAAAACTCTTGACTGGTAGTGTATTAATATAGAAATATAAGCATTGTTTCATTTATATATATATATATATATATACACTACCGTTCAAAAGTTTGGGGTCAGTACATTTTTATTGTTTCTTTTTTTTTTTTTTTTTTTTTTTTTAAGAAATTAATACTTTTATTCACCAAGGATGTATTAAGTTAATAATTCAAAGTTTATTAAAAGTTAATAATAAATAATTTACATTGTTATAAAATATTTATATTTTGAATAAACACTGTACTTTTTAAACTTGTTATTCATGAAAGAATCCTGAAAAAAAAAAATCACAGGTTCCAAAAAATATTTGGCAGCACAACTGTTGATATTATCCAACACTGATCATTCTAATAATAAATCTGCATATTAGAATGATTTCTGGAGGATCATGTGACACTTAAGACTGGAGTAACAGCTGATAAAAATTCAGCTTTTCATCACAGGAATAAATTCTATTTTAAAGTATGTTAAAATAAAAAACATTATTTTATATTGTAAAAACATTTTGCAATATTACTGTTTTTTTTTTCTATATTTTTAATCAAATAAATGCAGCCTTGATGAGCATAAGAGACTTCTTTAAAGACTATTACAAGTCTTACTGACCCCAAACTTTTGAACGGTAGTGTATATATATATATATTTGTTGTATATAGTACATTAACATTAACATAATACTGTTAAAATTCTGTTCACTGCTCACGATACCTAATGCTGCATTACCTTCTATTAAAGGTGGAGTAAGCAATTTCTGATACGCTGTTGATATTTGAAATAACAAAAACAAACACACCCCTACCTAATGATCACACTCCTATAGCTTCACCCCTAAATTCACAAACATGCAACCTCTATGAGATGCACACCCCTTGTTGTTGATTGGCTACATGGTGTTTTGGTTCTTGGTTTCTGATCCACTTTCAACAGTGTTTTTTCAGAAATTGCTTACTACACCTTTAATGAACCAAAGCTTATTATTAGGTGTTATGGAAGCATCTCATAATGACATTAGATGTATAATTCTAAACTACAAATTATATATAATTTTTTCATCATTTGTTTCTTGATGTCCCAAGGAGCTGGAGCACCAAAATGCACTTCTGACGACTGAACTTCAGGCTGCTAAAAACACATGGCTCAAAAAAACTTTGGGCTCTTTCAGGACAGCTGCCAACGGCCATCAGAACTCCTCACAAACAGATCCTGCCTGGAGCCCTGCTAATAACCCCCACTCCAGCTGGGTCACCAGAAGGCTCTCCTGGGCCCATCGAGAAGGGAGAGCAGCTAAAGTATGAAAAGGTTAAGCGTAGTGGTGGAGAAGAAGAGTATTTAATGAGAGCACTCCTGAAATGAGTCTCACATATGATGAGAAGGCTGTTCCCTCAAACCAGAGGACATTATAGATCCGAATGGTTGTAAACATTGGGAATGAGAGGATTCTCAAAGGATGGGTGCCAGCAGGAAGCAATATCTGCCCCTCTAGAGACGAGTGTATCAGATCAGTTGCTTTTAAGGCTCACATAATCTCACATGAACACTATATTGTTTTTATGTATTACTGTGAGTTTAACCATAGTATTTTACAAAAGTCACAATGCAAAAAGTTTTTTTGCCAGTGAACCTAAAAATTTCCTCATGTATCATTTAAATAAACGAATGTTTTTAATTTAATTTCACTTAAGTAACCTAACTACATTTGGTTGCATCAACAAAAGTAATTTTATGGTTTATGGATCAAGTACAAACTGCTGTTAAATGTAACAATTGCCTTGTAACGCTTTTTATGGTCCACTGTTGGTACTGTACTGGTACTGTGAATGTATTTCTTGTTCTACAACAAATAAACTATATGAAGTAAAGACAGTTATCAACATAACAACAAAAAGACCTTTATTTCCACCAATTGTTCACTTATACAGCAAATAAAGTTTAAAGCACAAATAGTTTGTATGTTTAAAGTAACAGCAGAAATAATAGCAGACCTTATAATAGATTATTTCTGGATAAAAGCACCTACCAAAATGAATAAATGTAAGTGCATAAAACATAAAAAGAGATGAGCTTGTGACCTAAAACAATATAAACAAGTAAACATGGATGTAAACGGAAAGATACGATTTGCTAACATGCATGCAGAATCTTTAGGTCAGACAGGGAAAACAGACTGAGCTCTACTCAGACCGCTCATCTGGATTGTAAAGATTATCAAAATAGCCCTCAGTGGCTCAGAGCATCTGAACGACAGCATTTAGCCCTTCAAAATACTGGCAAAATCATCTACATCCAGACCAGTATGCAAACCCTCCTCCAGACCCATCGAGTCACAAAGAGTAAAGGGAACATGGCTGACACCGCTGCCTGGCTTGATGTAGTAGGTACGGAACTACATGGCACAGACATTTACCAATTATTTTCAAGTACATACAGAAACTTTGTATAACAGCATTTCACTCCATAAAACATCAGAGGTGGAAAACTGTCTACCTGGGTAGTCAAACTGGTGCAAGGTTCCTTGAGCGATACTGAAATTTACACTGAATCATATACAAAAATTTATTATTTGAATGCATGTCAAGCGTCATTATTTTAGTTATTTTTCTCAAAGAAAGCTGTTGTTTCAGAAGGCTTGGGCAATGTTATGGTAAGTAAAAATGCTGGAAGTGCATTTTGTTTTGTTTTTTCTAGCATAGTCATACAAACAAAGAACCAAAACTGTATTTAATTACTATCTCTTAATATGTATAATTCATATGACATACAAGTATTTCACAATTTCCTCTATGTGAGAGTGTTGCAATGCATGAATCGAAAATTCTTTATACGAAGCAGTACATATATATAGATAGATATACCCCAATTAATGCACCTCAAAATACACAGAGAAAAACTTGTCACATGTGAACATGTGTGTAAATTAAGAAATACAATTTTAATATACCCTATAAAAATATATTTTTTTAGAGCTTATTTGTGTATGTTTTGCAATTAAAAATATTATTTTTACTTCAAAATTTCATGTTTAATTCAATGTGTTTCTGTTTTTTTGTAATTATTTGTTAAATTCACAAGCAGAAAATTGTTTCAAATTTTTTTCAGTGTACTGATATATATTTAGAACTTTTCGGTCGGACAGAGAAAATTGTTTCTACTTCGACCTCTCCTCTGGATTGTAAAAATCATCAAAATAGCCCTCAGCGGCTCTGAGCATCTGAACAACAGCATTTAGAAGCAGTATGTCAGTTGGAGAATCTATTTCCAGTTCTTGGTAGTAGTTTTTCACTGGGATCACAGCAGACAGAGAAACTCCAAGCTGATAACTCACCTCCTGCATCTGTCACAAAATAATTCATCAAGGCAATATGTGAAACAAACAGAACTTTACATAATACTTCCTACAAAGTTATTTACATTAATTCATACCATTTTGTTGACATAGTAGCTCTGGTAGACATTTTTCAGGTCTTTTGCCACTAGGGGGCAGGCCTCATCCACCTTAGTCAGCAGAACCAGCTGAGGAATACCTGAAGTACAGAAAAGTACACCTTTTCTGTACGCTATCACATCCTATGGGTGATGTACCCCTAATGGTTAAAGATTCATGCTAGTTGTATACTTAAACCCTACAAGAGCATGGGATTTAAAGAAACAGTCCACTCCAAAATTATGTAATTATTAACTTACTCTTATGTCATTCTAAACCTGTATAAATTTTTCAACTGCTGAACACAAAATAAGATACTTTGAAGTTTCAGTTCCTGTTGACTTTCATTGTAATTTGTGTCCAAAGTCAACGAGAACTTAAATGGTTTTCTTGAAATGTATTCTTCAAAATACATTTATTTAGTAGGGGTGGGAATCTTTACAACCATACATTTTAACCAAAATTGCAGTTTCTATGCTTTTTGTTTATAGTTGGAATCAAATTTATTTTGTGCAAAATTTACTTAATTTGTTATTATATAAGTAGGCTACTTTTTTAAAACAATTACATTATTAGTTATGGGTTTTTCTTTTTATTCCCTCAGCATTATTGCCGTTTGATTATTACTGATGAGATCATAGACAGTGGCAGCTTTAACAGATTGCATTCATTTTTGTACACCTATACGCGTACAGTCGAACGCGTAGCCTTTCAAAGTAAACCCCATTTGATGTTGTGCGCGAACGCGGACGGTCGACACATGCGCTATATATTTTTGAACACTTTTAAACCAAAGCTGGGCTGTCTCATATCCTCTCGCTCACAAGTGCTTGTCAGCGTGAGCGTCTGTTGTTGTTGCTGCAGTCTTCTGTATTTTGTTGTTGCTGCTCCGTCTCTTTACTTCCGTTTTCCATTGTGAAACAACTGACCCGGACAATGTTGCCTCCAGGTAGAACGACTTATTACTGCAAAATAAATTAAATGCGCATGTGCAACCTGCGCGTACAAAAATCGGGTGGTGCGCGTGCAGTATGCGCGTACTGTTCTGATGACGAAATTCGCGTCACGCGCGCACTGTACGCTGTCCCTCTCGTACGCGTAAAAAGTGAAGTATACTTTAGCCTTAATGCACAGATCTGTTTCAATATATCAGATGTTTTGTCTGCAAGTGCAAATGTAAGTGCATTAACTTCGCAATCAATCTTCAGGACAACAAACACAAAGCGCACGTGAAAGTCTCTCAGTGCACGAGTTTCGTGCATCTATAGTAGCCTAATGCATTCCAAACGGTATTAATGAAAGCATATCTAAAGTAGAACACGATGGGTGGAAGCACACACTGTCAAGCAATTCTGAGCAATGAAACCCGCCACGTCTCTCGATTCAGAATCGTTGAAGAGAGAATCGCGATGCATCGGAGAATCGATTTTTTCTCCCATTCCCTATTATTTAGTGTGTGTATGTATGTATGTGTGTTCCACAGAACACAAGAAAGTCATACGGATTTGGAACAATATGAGTGAATAAAGACAGAATTGTCATTTTTGGGTGAATCTCTTTACCCTTGGGTTTCTGGAGAGGTTGCCCCGGTAATAAGTCCACTTTAGATTGAATTTCCATCATTTAAATGGTGCAATACACTCATGTCAGTTGAAGTTAATTAAAATCTAAAACTGTTACTAACCTAGCTGGTTGGCTTTCTTTCGAAAAATCACAAACTTCTCAATTATTTTGTCAGGGAGGAGCTTGACTCTGATGTCAATCACATACACCACACAGTGAATCTTGTCCTTCAAGCCAGGAGATTCATTGAAATGAGGGGAGTCTGGTTGTATAGGCATTGATGGGTTAAACTAAGAAAAAGAACATACACAATCTTTAAATTATTAAGACGTGAGGCAGAAAATGCTGAATAAAAATTATATAATTGATCTTCCAGACCTATTAACTATTGTAAGTTTACATTGTATCTAAAGTTCTCACCTGATACTTGTCTTGAATGTGACCTTTCAAAATACTGGCAAAATCATCTACATCAAGACCAGTGTTCACACCATCCTCGAGACCCATTGTGTCACACAGAATGAAGGGAACATGTGTAATATTGTTGCTTGGCCTTATGTAGTAGGTACGGAACTACATGGAACAAATATTTAACAAGTATTTCCAGTACACACTTTGATTATAAACTTTGTATAACTAGTCACAATTTTTCACACAATATTTCAGTCCATGAAACACAGAGGGTGGAATAATCAGGATATATGTCTACCTGAGTAGTCAAACTGGTGCCAGCAGTGCCAGTGTTGGCCTGCATGCTCACGTAGCCTCTGAATGCAGAGTTGATGGAGTTGTAGAAACTTGATTTTCCAGCACCAACAGGACCCACCAGTAGAATCCGAGCCTGTTTGACTGAGCTAACAGAAGGCTTCCAGCCAGAGATGGTGCTCAAGAGTGCCTGCCTCCTGAACACATCATTAATTATCATTATCAAATTCATAGGGAAACAATAAGCCAGAAACATTTCTAAAAAATCATGACATAAATTATTTAATAACTACACAGTAAAAATAGATGGGTTATTTTTTTAACCCAATAGATGGGTTACACATATTGGGTCACAGTGTTGGGTTATTTTCTAAAACGTTGGGTTATTTTTTTAAACATCGTTGGGTTGTTTTTAATAATAACCCAGCGTTAGGTTTAATTGGTTCCCGCCGCGACAGTTCAAATTTTAACGGTCGACGGTGACTGACAACAGAAGAAGCTGCTGCTGCATCAGTATGAGGTGAGTAATTATGGGATTATTTTTGTGCCAATAAGAATGAACGTAACTTTATAAAACTGAACGTAACTTTCCAATAAACGATCAAAAATATGCCACTGCAAAAGAAGAAAAACACAATGAAAATGAAAAAATGAACTCAGTCGCACGAATTTAACATGCTCTTCAAATATGCTCCATTCTTTGTTAATGATTTTCAAAGAATCGTTTTCGCGAATCATGGATTCTGAATGCGTTGCCACAACTTTCGCTTACGCTTCGCAAATTTTCGTTTGCTGTTTTGGCACAAACCTCTCGTGGGGGCGGGCTTAACAGCGATCTACTCTGATTGGCTAATGAGCTTTTGATGGACAGTTGCTCTCTGAACAGGAAGCACGGACGGTGACGTCAGTGGCGCAATACGTCGTGCTTTGTTTATAGAAACTATCAGAACTGTTGCACACTGTACATGAATAAAACTTTTATCGATGTTATTGATTAACGTTACTTTAGCAACACGAACCTACTTCAAGCTGCCCTGAGGGACAAGCTGAGGTGGAAGATGATGCTGCTCCGTGTCTTTCCTGGGAGCTCATCTTTAGAAACTAAGAGACGACCATAGGTGAAATACTAATAACATTAATACTTAATATAAACAAAGCACGACGTATTGCACACCGCAACAACTTTCCAATATGTGCGCCACTGACGTCACCGTCCGTGCTTCCAGGTCAGAGAGCAACTGTCCATCAAAAGCTCATTAGCCAATCAGAGTAGATCGCTGTTAAGCCCGCCCCCACGAGAGGTTTGTGCCAAAACAGCAAACGAAAATTTGCGAAGCGTAAGCGAAAGTTGTGGCAACGCATTCAGAATCCATGATTCGCGAAAACGATTCTTTGAAAATCATTAACAAAGAATGGAGCATATTTGAAGAGCATGTTAAATTCGTGCGACTGAGTTCATTTTTTCATTTTCATTGTGTTTTTCTTCTTTTGCAGTGGCATATTTTTGATCGTTTCTTGGAAAGTTACCTTCAGTTTTATAAAGTTACGTTCATTCTTATTGGCACAAAAATTATCCCATAAGTAATAGGGTTTTGATAACTCTTATAACATTGTACTTATAAGAAGAACGTGAAATGCACTTCAAAATTGAACTTTTGTTGTTGTATGTTTGTTTTTGTTTTTTTTAAAACTAAGTTGCAGTTTCCTTTAGTCAGTGTATTGTAACGTTACTGCGGAGAATGAGCTCCATTGTAAACTAATAACTAAACGTTAACGTAGCTGTCCCAGTTAGGTCGCTAGCAGTAATAAAGTAATAAAAATTAACAGAAAGTTGGAAAACTGTTTAGAGATGTATTACAGTAACCTAACGTTAATAATGTACAGTAAAATGTATATAGGAGTACTTATGTTACTGAAATCACCGTCTACCATTACTACAGGTTTATTATTATTTTACAGCTGATGAAGGGATCTAGACATACGGTTTCTGACTACAGTTTGTTTGGTCGCACTAATGGTTATCACATTTTACTTTATATGGGAAATGGCTAATGCTAAATGAGACATTGGTGTTGATTTGAACCGCGCCGCACGGATCATTCAACTTCTCGGTCCAGCATGTAAGATTCGCTCAGCGGCAGCTCAGAGAGACGCGCTCAAATTCAGTTAATTCTCTGTTTAGAAAAGTCTAAAAATAATAAAATTTTCCCAAAAGAAAGACGTGATGGAAGAAACGAAGCTTTTCAAAGTTTCGAATCAATTAAACGAATCGCTTCGCAAAATGATTCACCGCTTCCAATCGTTCGTGACACAACGGCGACGCCTGCTGCTCAAAACAGGGCAAGCGTCAGTTGTTTGGAAAGCGAGCACTAATTGTAATAACACTAAAAGTGTTTTTATGGTTTATTTACATTGAATATTGTTATGCATATATTAGAATCGCCTCTACTTACAGCCATTTCTCTTATAAAGCTATGACAGATTTGCATGTTTTTTAAATGTGTACTAAATGTGTTTATACTTGTTTTTAGACATTGGGTTCTTCAGTGAAGGAAAAACTACAACAGTGGAATCTCATACATTAAACATCTACATGCCAATTAACTGAAATATTTCATATACATTACCAGTCAAAAGTTTTTGGACAGCAAGATTTTTAATGTTTTTAAAGAATTCCCTTCTCTCTAAGCCCACATTTATTTCATCCAGCATTTCAGGATCCAATACAGCATTTAAAATAACTGATTTCTATTTGAATATATTTTAAAATGTAATTGTCCAGTCTTTTCAAAGCTTTTAAAATAGAAAGCAGTAATTTAAAATAGTAAAATTATTTCACAATATTACTGCTTTTACTGTATTTTGGATAAAATAAATGCAGGCTTAGTGAGTAGAAAATAATTCTTTAAAAAAACTTTAAAAATCTTACTGTTCAAAAACTTCTGATTAGTAGTGTAGGTTTTCCAACAATTATGAAAAAATGTTTTTATGTTGCTGATTATCAACAAGTCCAGCAGCCAGCAGATTTACTTTGTTTTATTATTATTATTATTATTATTATTATTACTTGTGTTTATGATTTTTTATTTTTGTTTTATTGATAAAAGTTTGTATGTTATGTTTGTTTTATTTGTGCACATTTGTGTATGTGTTGATATAAATAAATATGAATTGATACACATTTATGACCCTGGACAACAAAACCGGTCATAAGTATCATGGGTACATTTGTAAAAATAGCCAAAATTGCATTGTATGGGTCAAAATTATCAAATTTTCTTTCATGCCAAAAATCATTAGAATATTAAGTAAAGATCATGTTCCATGAAGATATTTTGTAAATCTCCTACCATAAGTATATCGAAACTGAATTTCTTAATATGTATTGCTAATAACTTCATTTGGACAACTTTAAAGGCAATTTTCTCAATATTTAAATTTTTTTGCACCCTCAGATTCCAGATTTTCAAATAGTTGTTCTATCCTATCAAACCACATATTAATAGAAAGCTAATTTATTGAGCTTTCAGATGATGTTTACATTTAAATACAAAAAACTTGACCCTTATGACGGGTTTTGTGGACCAGAGTCACATTTGTTGGTTTTGAATTCAGTGTACATCTTGAAAATATGTCAGTTGTGTGTGCATATTTGTGTTTTAAATGTATTATATTTTCACATTCTTGTACACTTATTTTGTAAACATTAGCAGTATGATTGTTTTACATTTAAAAATATATTTGTAAAAAAAATATTTGCATATTTAAATAAACAAAATATTTATTTGAAAACAAAGTAGTGTTATAGTGTATTTTATTAAAAAATAAATAAATAAAAACTGATATAAATGAATCTAAATAATTAACTCAACTGTTGGGTTACTTTTAACCCAACTGGATTTTAACCCAATTCATTGGGTTAAAATAACCCATAGATGGGAAGGTGCTATACCAACCCATAGTTGGGTTATTAGTTGGGTTATTTTTAACCCAACATTTTTTAGTGAGTAATAACTATTTATCTAAAATAATGGTTTACTTTACTCACTCAGAGTTCCACTGCAAATTTCTCCATGGTTTCTCCATGAGTCCTCCACAATCTTGGGAGAATTCAATCCAGAGCATCAATTACTCAAACAACATTTACTGAAAGTGAACTACTATATGAAAAGTAGCACAAAAAAAAAACAAAAAAAAAAAAAACACAAACCTTCCACTCTGTACACCTCGCATTCTGTCAGCTCTAAGTCATTCCCATGCATCTTCTGTGGATCGAATTGGTATGTTCCTGGATTACTGTAGGCATTGGCTGTATCATTGTAAAGAAATATCAAAGAGCCAAAGTTTGGACCTGTGTCAGTGAAAGCAAACTGGGGATTTCCACTGAACACACGCAGAGGATCTTCTTTCATTTCTTTGTCATTAAAGCTGAAGAGAAATGCTTTGTCATCCACAACATTTTGTCCTGACTGTGCATAATCTTTGCTAGTGAAAGCTCCAAAAACATATCCAGACTTATTGTAAGCTACAATGACAGTTGGTCCCTGCTTATCACACTTTTGGTGAAATGCTGCTGCATTGTAGCCGTGCACACTGGCTTTGAACAGCAGGCTGAGTTTGACATGGTTGAACAATGAGCAGAGCTGTTTCTTCTGCCATTTATTCAAGCTGGATGTCACGGTACTCATAATGATCTGAAAAAAAATTCAACCATTACGTTTTTAAAGTATGCTATTATAATGAAATAGAAAGTAAATATCCATTAAAATGGTGTTTTGAAAAATACATAGATTTCTACATATAAAGTACAACACATAGATTACTGTCTCCATCCAAATACATGTGAAAGGATTCAAGTAATTCAAATTGTCACATTATACTAAGTATGCAAAAGAAATGTAATGATTTAAATGTAAAATGTAAAAATGTGATGATCTTGCGAAAAACTTTATGAAATCAGCTCACCTTGGAACAAGACTGCAGATTTGTCTCCTTGCTTTCACTCTGTGTCCAGACTTTCTTTTTTATTGAAAAGCATCATATGCATCACTTGAAGTAGCGGGAGCACAGGTTTTGCTAGGTACAGAAAATCAGTTAAACTAAGCAAACTTGTTTTTAAACAATAATACTAATAATATCTCATTGTCAAAGTGCAACAGGCTTAATTATCACTCTCTGACTCCCTGTTCAGGATCCCCTGAATACTAATAACTACACCTTGTCAGCGCTACTATAGTACTTCTGTACTTTTGTTTCGACTGGACAAATAAACTTCTCGTGGAAGTGGCATCACAAGTTTGTTTCTGACAGTAACAGGAACTAATCTTTAATGAATAATATTTAAAATGTACAATCTGCTGTCTCTACTTGCATGTGTCAGCATGCTTTTCGCACACTATGTTGTATCCCAAACACTTTACTGTATTGTGACTTACGACTCATAGTAGGTTACTTAGACAACTTTGATGTTGGATTTTGTACTTTGTTTTAGAGTTTAATCAGAAATAGTTTACTGTTCAGAGTAACAGCAACAAAACATATTAGTGGAGTCCTTAATACGCAAACTGGTTGTTTCTTGAAGCATTAAACTTTCCCAGGCATCTTGACTTCAAATACGACTTTTATGCATTCTATTTCAGTATTAACCTCCAGAGGGCAATACTTGCAAGGGAATGAGAATAGTATTAAACAGCTGACACAAAGGTGAAGTAGAAGGCTTGGGTGGTGAAAACATCCCGTTCTTACAGTACACACACACACTCCTCAATGCTGTACTGAACAACACAGTTCACCCAAAACAGAAAATCAGCCCATAATTTACCCACCCTCAAGGCATCCTAGGTGTATATGACTTTCTTCTTTCAGATGAATCCAGTCAGAGTTATATAAAAAAATGTCCTGGCTCTTCCAAGCTTTATTATGGCAATGGGTGGGTGTTTTGTTCAACAGTGCAAGATAAGTCCAATAAAGTGCATCCATCCATAATAAAAAAGTGCCTCACATAGCTTGGGAGGGTGAATAAAGGCTTCCTGTAGCAAATCAATGTGTTTTTGTAAGAAAACTATCAATATTTAAAACTCTATAAAGAGTTTTCTCTATCTTGCGCTACTGTAACTGTTATACACACAAACTCTTCTGGGCGAATGACATAGGACGTCAGCGTACCGCATGTGTTTTTCTTACAAAAACGCATTGATTCACTACAGGAGGCCTTTACTCACCCCCCGGAGCCGTTTGAAGCACTTTTTATTATGGATGTGCTTTATTGGGCTTCTTTTGGACTATTGTACAAAAATACCCACCCATTGCCATTATAAGGCCTGGAAAAGCCAGAATAAGTTTTAATATAACTCAGATTGGATTCGTCTTAAAGAAGAAAGTCACATAAACCTAGGATGCCTTAAGGGTCAGTAAAGCATGAGCTAATTTTCATTTTGGGTGAACTAACCCTTTAATGCATCCACCCATTCTCCAAACCTTTAATTTCTGTATGGTTGCAGAGATGCTGAAGCCTATATTTTGGCGTCTTGAACCACAGGTGGGGGGAAAACCCTGGACAGATGGCCAGTTCATCACAGGGCTCCACCAAGTTAATAACTTGTGTGAAACATTAGATATTTTGGAAAATGTTTTTGTTCATACAAAAAGTCAGTGGAACACAAAAGAACTTTCAGAACAAAAATGTACAGATAATCAACTTAAAATAATTTGTAACCTGGCTGCCTTAAAATTTTAAGTTAAGTCAACTACAAAAAAAGTTTATTCAACTTGAAATGTTAAATTATACTAAGTGACAACTTAGATATTGATTTGAATCAACTTAAAATTTTAAGGTAGCTGGGTTACTTACCCATCTGTTTAGTTTAGCAAACACAAATATATAAGTTGTTACTTAGTACAACTTAACATTTCAAGTTGACTAAACTTATTTTAGTTTACTGAACTTAAAATTTTAACGCAGCAGGGAAAAAAAAATATTTTAAGCTGACTCAACAAATTGGTTTTTTTTTTTTTTTTTGTTACAGTGTAGGTCGAAAAACTCCCATCTCATTTTCTTATCCAACTTCAAAATCATCCTACATTGCTGTTTTGCCCTTTTTTGTAAAGAGCATTTGATCTTCTTTGCACGTTCACTTTGTAATCACTGGGTCGGTACTTCTGCAGTGAAGTAGGACAATTTTGATGTTGGTGAAGAAAATGCGATTGGAGTTTTTCGACATACCCTAACTATATTGACCCGGATTACACAGAGTTCGCATGCGCGAACATAACGAAATTGTGAAATCGTGAAAATAACTGATTGTTTCACTAGATAAGACCCTTCTTACTCAGCTGGGATCATTTAGAGCCCTTTGAAGCTGCATTTAAACTGCATTTTGGAAGTTCAAACTTGCGGGCACCATAGAAGTCCACTATATGAAGAAAAATTCTGGAATGTTTTCCTCAAGAAACAGAATTTCTTTACAACTGAAGAAAGTAAGACACAAACATCTTGGATGACAAGGGAGTGAGTAAATTATCTGTACATTTTTGTTCTGGAAGTGAACTTCTCCTTTAATACTAAATCATAAAAATTACAAAAATCATTCAAGCAAAGCATCTTAGCCACCTTGCATCAGAAACAGTTTGCATCTTCAGGCCAACAGCAACAAAAACAAATATCATACACAAAGATGTACTTATCACTTAACACCACTATATGTATAATCTTGACTTCTTATCAAAGTGGTTATATTTGTACCCATCTAGCAACACAGCATCTAGTTCAAAATAGACCAGTGGTAAACACAGTTATACCTTCATATATACATTATTGATAAAGCAAAAGTCCTGCAAATAAGATGTCCTGCAATGAAAAAACTCTTCTAATGCTATGACAAGGAACTGACCTCTACTCAGACCTCTCCTCTGCATTGTAAAAATCATCAAAATAGCCCTCAGAGGCTCTGTGCATCTGAACAACAGCATTTAGAAGCAGTATGTCAGTTTAAGAGTCTACTTCCAGTTCATGGCAGTAGTTTTTCACTGGGACCACAGCAGACAGAGAAACTTCAAGCTGAACGCTCAACTCCTGCATGTGTCACAAAACAATATTCATCAGACTTACATGGGTTTAAAAAACTGTGTGATACAGAACAGTACAGAAAAAAATCTTAACATTAAATCATATGATTTTGTTGATATAGTGACTCTGGTAGACATTTTTCAGATCTTCTGCCTAACCTCTCACTAAGGGACAGGTCTCATCCACCTTAGTCAGCAGAACCAGCTGAGGAATACCTGAAGAACAGAACCATACTTTAAAATCTGGGCTAGTACATTTGTCAGAGAGGAGCTTGACTTTGCAGGTGTCGATCACATACACCACACAGTGAATCTTGTCCTATAAGCCAGGAGATTTATTGAAATCAGGGGAGTCTGGCTATATAGATAGGCATCAATGGGTTAAGCTAATGAAACAAGGAAGATGGGAAATGGATGGCATTATTTTTCACTCTGAAATGTAACTGCCAACAGCTTCCAAATATACAGCTGCTGTGCTTTAGCCATGTTTAAAAAGTTCTCACCTGATACCTTGAATGTGACCGTTCAAAATACTGGCAAAATCATCTACATCCAGACCAGTGTTCACACCCTCCTCCAGGCCCATTGTGTCACATAGCACGAAGGGAACATGGCTGATATTGATGCTAGTGGTGGGAAGTTCGGATCATTTTACCGACTCGGTCCTTTGAGTCTCGTTCAGCAAAATGAACGAATCTTTTTTCGAGTCATTTCGTTCATTTCGTTCATTTTAGCAAAATATAATTAAAATGTTACGTTTTACCTCCCTAACACATCTACTGCTTACACAAACGTTGATCACACTACAAACAAAATAAAACTATAATGCTATAAGAAACAGAAAAGATTCATTCATTGTTTACCTGGGTCTTTAGTCTATGATTCGCTCACCTCGCCTCTTATCTGACAAGTTTTCGGGTTTGAGTTGTTCGTTCATCACGTGACAGCCCAATTAGCTAACCAACGCAGTCTGAGCCGGAAAAAGAATTGATTAGTTCATCTCTCGAGTCCTCGGGTTTGAGTCGTTCGTTCATCACGTGACATCCCCGTAATGTTAACCTATGCAGTCTGAGCCGGAAAGAGAATTGATTAGTTCATCTTTTGAGTCTTCGGGTTTGAGTCGTTCGTTCATCACGTGACATCCCCGTAATGTTAACCTATGCAGCCTGAGCCGGAAAGAGAATTGATTAGTTCATCTCTCGAGTCCTCGGGTTTGAATCGTTCGTTCATCACGTGACATCCCCGTAATGTTAACCTATGCAGTCTGAGCCGGAAAGAGAATTGATTAGTTCATCTCTCGAGTCCTCGGGTTTGAGTCGTTCGTTCATCACGTGACATCCCCGTAATGTTAACCTATGCAGTCTGAGCCGGAAGGAGAATTGATTAGTTCATCTCTCGAGTCCTCGGGTTTGAATCGTTCGTTCATCACGTGACATCCCCGTAATGTTAACCTATGCAGTCTGAGCCGGAAAGAGAATTGATTAGTTCATCTCTCGAGTCCTCGGGTTTGAGTCGTTCGTTCATCACGTGACATCCCCGTAATGTTAACCTATGCAGTCTGAGCCGGAAGGAGAATTGATTAGTTCATCTTTTGAGTCTTCGGGTTTGAGTCGTTCGTTCATCACGTGACAGCCCCATAAGGTGAACGAACGACTCTAAAACAGGTGAACTAATTCCAGTACAGAACCTAATAGGATGTTGCGCATGCGCGACTGAACGAATCACTCCCCGAGGCGACTCGTTCGTCCCGAGTCACATTAAAGATTCGTTCAAAATGAACGAATCGTTCAAGAACGACCCATCACTAATTGATGCCTGGCTTGAAGTAGGTTCGAAACTACATGACACAAACAATTATTATTTTTAAGTATACTACACAAAGCTAATGCTAAATAGTTCATAACTACTTGTTATATTATACCATGTGAAACAACAGAGGTGGCATAATCAGGATACGTGTGTACCTGAGTAGTCAAACTGGTGCCAGCAGTGCCAGTGTTGGCCTGCATGCTCACGTAACCCTTGAACACAGAGTTGATGGAGTTAAAGAAACTTAATTTCCCAGCACCAACTGGACCCACCAGTCCTTCATAATCTGGTGAGAATCCAAACCAGAGCATGCATACATCTAAACACTGAAAGCTCATTATGTACTCTCTCAGATATTATCTGAAAAATAGCACAAAAATGTAAAAGCAGGAAACTTCAAAATCTAGAAATGTCTGTAGACAAAACAGTGTTACCTTTAGAGGAGATCTTGGTTGTTTCTCTAAATGTGATTTTGTAACAATGACACTTGGGATCAAAACAACAAGAGAGTATTTTGGAGAGGTGTTCACTCCTGTTACTTCCTGGAATGCTGATTAAGCAAAACATGCCTTGACTGGTTAATCAAACTGTTTGCAGTTGCTTATAAGTGGAAACTTAATTTTCATTTGTGTCTAAAATGTGGTAATTTCTCAAAGGAAGATGTTGTATCTTAAGGCTTAGAACACTGCACTTCCAGAAATGCAAATATCATAATGTGTAGACAATGTTACTGTTCTAAGTGCAACTGCTGGAAGTACATTTTTGTTTAAAATATAAATAAACCTGGTATTTTTTAGCTTTAATGAATAAATGAAAGAAAATAGTTTTTACACTAATCTTACATTCTGATTGATTTATCCTGTCAAATTATACTTATATCTTTTAATTTGTATAATTCATATTACATTAAAGTATATTCCACAATTTCCATTGGGAGTGTAGCAATGCACAAATTCAAACTTCTTTCGCACCCCACAAACTTTCCAGACATTCTCTTTAAAGTGCTGAACTGAGGAGACGCATTTTTTAAAAAAAAAAAGGCAAGTATGCTCTACAGCAGTCAATATTTAATAGAAACACAGTAGGCGTACAGTAATTGTCAGAGGCTCTGCACTGCAGGTACAAATTATACTTGTGGTTACACAGCTGGCACTTCTATCACTCATCACATGCCCTTTATTTTAATTCAAAACCAATAATTGTCAGTCAAAGAATAAGGCTTTAAATACTAGCCATCAGGTTGCATGTTTTGGATAACAAATGGAAATCAACAGACCTCATTGGAGAACTTATCACCTTAAATATGTAAAACGTATAAGGTATAATTTGCTAATACTAATATACATTCATAACATTTAGGTCAGACAAGGAAATAAGACTCTACTCATCTGCACTGTAAAGATCATCAAAAAAGCCTTCAGCGGCTCTAAGCATCTGAACCACAGCATTTAGAAGCAGTATGTCAGTTTGAGAGTCTATTTCCAGTTCTTGGCAGTAGTTTTTCACTGGGACCACAGCAGACAGAGAAACTCCAAGTTGAGTGCTCACCTCCTGCATCTGTCAGAAAACATCAGAAATACTCAAAAATAATATGTGCAACAGAATAGTACAAATACTAAGTCATATATATTTATTTGTACCATTTTGTTGATATAGTGGCTCTGGTAGATGTTTTTCAGGTCTTCCGCCACTAAGGGGCAGGCCTCATCCACCTTAGTCAGCAGAACCAGCTGAGGAATACCTGAAGTACAGAACAACACTTTATATGCCATTAAATCCCAGAGATTTCTATCTTGTGGGTGATGTCCGTCTTTTATATGTCATTCCAAACCTGTAAGCAGTTCTTTCTTCTGCTGAACACAAAAGAAGATATTCTGAAGGATGTTGATAACGAAACATTTTTGTTGTTGTCTACAGTGGAAGACAATGGTAACTGAAATGGTTTAGTCACCAGTATTCTTCAAAATATCTTTGTGTTCCACATAAGAAAGAAAGTCCTACAGGTATGGACTAAGTGATGACAGAATTTTCCTTTTGGGTGGACTTTCCTTTCATTTTCCTTTTTTTCTATTCCTGTAGTTTGAATTTCCACCATTTGAATGACACAATACACAATAATGAATTCAAATCTGCTTCATTGTTGTTATTCCCTCACCCAGCTGGTTGGTTTTCCTTCGAAAAACTGCAAACTTGTCTATCATTTTGTCAGAGAGAAGCTTGACTTTGCAGGTGTCAATCACGTACATCACACAGTGAATCTTGTCCTTCAAGCCAGGAGATTTATTGAAATGAGGGGACTCTGGTTGTATAGGCATCGATGGGTTAAACTGACAAAAAGAAACATGTAGAATATCTTTAAATTATTAAAATGTGAGACAGAAAATAGTGAATTAAAAATTTAATTAATGTAAAGCCTATCATTTTTTTATTTCTGTACCTAACTAGTAAAACATCTGCCAGACTTATTATTGATTATGATCGCCTTTTATCTAAAGTTCTCACCTGATACCTGTCTCGAATGTGACCCTTCAAAATACTGGCAAAATCATCTACATCCAGACCAGTGTTCAAACCCTCCTCCAGACCCATCGAGTCACACAGAGTGAAGGGAACATCGCTGACACCGCTGCCTGGCTTGATGTAGTAGGTACGGAACTACATGGCACAAACATATGTAAATTTTTGGCAAACTTTGCATAACAACATTTCACTGCATAAAACATCAGATGTCTACCTGGGTGGTCAAACTGGTGCCAGCAATGCCAGTGTTGGCCTGCATGCTCACGTAACCCTTAAATACAGAGTTGATGGAGTTGTAGAAGCTTGATTTACCAGCACCAACTGGACCCACCAGCAGAATCCGAGCCTGTTTGACTGAGCTAACAGAAGGCTTCCAGCCAGAGATGGTGCTCAAGAGTGCCGCCTTTTTCCTAAAAAACAAAAAAATGAAAACAGATCAAATTAAAATCTGCATTATTATAGAAGACACTGCATTTGGTTTGCTTTACTCACTCAGAATTCCACTGCATGTTTCTCCAAGGTTTCTCCATGAGTCCTCCACAATCTGGTGAGAATCCAAACCAGAGCATGAGTTATTCACAGAACTAGTGCATTACTTTCTTTGCAGTTATCTAAAAAAGTAGCCCAAAATAATACAAACCTTCCACTCTGTACACCTCGCATTCTGTCAGCTGTAAGTCATTCCCGTGCATCTTCAATGGATCGAATTGGTATGTTCCTGGATTACTGTAGACGGCGGATGTGTTATTGTAAAGAAATACCAAAGAAACAAAGTTTGGACCATTGTCACATAAAGTATACTGGGGATTCCCACTGACCACACGCAGAGGATCTTCTTTAATTTCTTTGCTGTTAAAACTGAAGAGAAAAGCTTTATCATCCACAATTTGTTGTCCTGTCTGTGCATAATTTTTGCTAGTGAAAGCTCCAAAAACATATCCAGACTTATTGTAAGCTACAATAACAGTTGGTCCC
This sequence comes from Labeo rohita, assembly GCF_022985175.1. Lineage (NCBI taxonomy): Eukaryota > Metazoa > Chordata > Actinopteri > Cypriniformes > Cyprinidae > Labeo > Labeo rohita. Next base: position 26,404,588 of record NC_066870.1, read on the forward strand.
TGCATATTACATTTTTGGTGAAATGTATTGGCATTGTAGCCATGCACACTGGCTTTGAACAGCAAGCTGAGACTGGCATGGTTGAACAAGGAGCAGAGCTTCTTCTTCTGCCATGTATTCAAGCTGGATGTCACGGTGCTCATAATGATCTGAAAAACATTACACAAACACTTTTAAAGCATGCTGTTATAGTAAAATAGAAAGAAAAGGTCATTTTACAAGTATTTTCAAAATGATGTAGGCTACTACAAATACAATGAGGTACAACATATAGATTATTGCCTCCAACCAAATTCATGTCAAAGAATTCATTATGTTAAATATACAAAAGAAATGTAATGATTTAAATCACCCCACCTTGATATAAGACGTCGGATTCGTCTGCTTGTTTTCGCTGGGAACCCAAAAGAGATGACTTTCCTTTTAACAGAAACGAAACTTACGTCGTACGTCAAAAATAAAACGTCATTTGAGTGGCGGCGCAGGCACAGAAAATCAGTTTACAGTGTATAATCGTTTTTAGATTAAATACACTAATTTACTTAATAACCACAGTCACACAGTGCATGTGACATTTCGTTTTACCCCAAATCCAAAATGTTTTATCGTGACCCGTCAAATGCGTGACTTTTCCACAAACCTTTAGCGCAAACTCCGCCCTGCAGTCGATCTCATTGGTCTGTCTCTGTCATGGACTCACCTGTCAAGAAATGTTCAAACTTAAGTTCAGTCCAGATATCATGGGTGGATTTGATCATGGGTAATACTAAAACTGTTTCAAACTTTTGACGGTTTGAAAATTATATTCAAAATGCTTCATCTATGTTAAAACGCTTGGCTGATTACTTAACCTTTAAGTGTATTTTGTTATTATGTGAAGGCATGACATTTATTGGCTACTTTCTGAAGAAATAATTAGGTGATCCTTGGATTTGCTATCACATCGAGCTAGCTAGTTCACTTTAATGTATTGTTTCCTAATTAAACACAAAATAATAACCAGTTTGGTAATGACATCTCATCAAAAAATTGGGTATTGAGTAGCCTATATGCAGTGGGGCGCTATTTTGTCGAAATCATTCTGTGAATCTTAATAAAATGCTATAAATAATCAAAAGCTTATTTGTTAAAATAATGAAAGAAAATGTTTTATTTACGTTGTTTAACATTTATAAGGAGTTCAAAATGTATTTTGTTATCAAGTGAGTACATATCAATAGCTCACCCTTCCACATGTCACAGACACAGTCACGTGACCAAAATTAATAGAGGAAAGGAGTGGACAACGCAGAACAGAAAAAGACAAAGGGAAAAAGAACAATGTATTAAAGTGAACTGAGATCTTATTTTTATTTATTTTATTTTTTTTACTGTAATTCATTAAGCCAATCAGCATTTAACATTGTTGCTTAAGAGGGCAAAGTGATTAGGCGGCACTGAACGTAAACAATGCCACTGATCCAAACAAAACCAGGATTTCCAGGGCAAGAATCTTGACAATATTCGTGTTTGTTCTTATCATTTCTGGTCAAGTATGTGAAAAATTATGGTAATATCTTAATTAATACTTCTTGTACTTATCTTTACCACCTATTAACTTCAGTTTGCCAATATATATATATATATTCATGCTTAAGTCCTTTTCTATATGATTTAGCAGCTTCCACACGTTTTTTCCATGGTTTAGACAGCATAAATTAGCTGAACAACATATTCAGTAGTACATTAACCGTAAAATATATGCTGTTGTTTACATCTGAGTATCGCTAATATGGCTGCGCATTCGGGTAACTGACCATCTCGCGACGTAAGTGCAAACCATATCAGTTCATTATCTCTGTAGCTCAAAAAATAAAACAGTCACGGTATGTTTGTAAATGGGTGTTTGGTTTACATTTGAAAGAAACTAAAGAGATTGTTAAGAAATCGCAAACCATACCTTTCACAGAAAATCGCAGTTTTGAATTCAGAATAGGTCAGGGGTGTGATGCATGTAGGTTTGATGTGTTTCTACTTCATCAGTACAAAAAAGTGATTAACTGCAGCCATCTACTGGTTATAGTGGAGATATTGTGCCATTGTGTTAGAAACCTTCCACTTCAGCATGGCACAGTTTCCATGAATTATCTCTATCTCTATCTATGTTCATCTTATATTGGCACAGAATCAACACAGTATTTACAATGACGTTTTAATGTTTTAATTCATATAATTCATGTTACATATATGTATACACAGTTTCCTCTATGTGAGTGTAGCAATACATGGATCCAAAATTCCTTTCCGTCCCACAAACTTACCAGACATTCTTTTTACAATGCTGAATTAAGGAGATGCATCTAAAAAAATAAATTAATAAAGGCCAATATGCCCTACAGCAGTCAGTATTTAACAGAAACACAGTAGGCATACGGTAGATATCAGAGCCTCTGCACTGCAAGTTACTGTATACCTGGTGTCAAGCAGCTGGCACTTCTACCATATCTCACATTTCCAATTGAACTAAAATATCCGTCACATGCCATCATGTTTTTTCAGATTTCATTGATATTCTATTATAGTGCACTGCATTCATACAATATTTGTGTTACTTAATGTGAAGCTACTGATCCCCAAACAGTCAAAGGGACTGGGAAATGGCTTAAAAACCATTCTTTAAGAGCAACCCAAAACAAAGTAAATCTCAAAGTATAAAAATAGGTCTCTTTGTAATCATGTCTTGTGATCTGATCTGTATGGACAACTGAAATATAAATAACAGTGCCATCCTCTGTACCTCCACTGGCACTGCTAGTTTGTGTAATTTATTTGTCTGTCTAAATGACTATTTGTAATGGTCTTCATGCACAGTTAGAATGTGACATAATGCAATTTGAACTCTGGGATATGTTAAAGATTGCAGTATTTCATTACGACTATTTTTGCACAGTGGAAATCTAGTAAATACTCTTCTTAATAATAAACCGGTGCAGTTATACTCCTAGAGTAAACACATCTATGGGTGTTGATTTAATACTTGTGATTTTACGGTATATTTTAGGCCTCAACCGCCTGCTAAGGAAACTTTCACAAACACAATATATGTTGTTTGATAAAGCATCTGCCAGGAACATACGAATCTACAGTGGTAAAAATGTGCATGTATGACTTCAAGCATGGAATACACAAATGGAAAATGTCAAGCATGTGTCATTGCTTTCTATCTAGCAGAACTCTACTTTACAAGCAGGGAATGTCTCCTCCTGCATAGCCACAGTGCTGTTGCTCCCTAGAACTGTAATTCCCAGTTGTCGCTGTTTTTCTTGGGTTTCCCGGTACCACTCATGCATCATCAGTGATTCAAACGTGGGAATCAGGGTCACCTGGAAAGTAATACAGACTTTGTGACATTATCCCCATAAAACGTAGTCGATTTTAAAGGTGCATTACAGATTTGTTTGGGGTCCTCTATTATATGGTGATCCCCTAGTGGTTAGACATAAAAAAAAAACAACAACTCCGCAAGTAACTTTTTTATATTTTAACCACAGATGGTAATAGAGATTGCACTCAAACCTAATTCCATTGCATGTACAGTTGAGGTCCAAAGTTTTCATACACCTTTCAGAATCTGCAAAATGTAAATTATTTGACCAAAATAAGAGGGATCATACAAAATGCATGTTATTTTTTATTTAGTACTGACCTGAATAAGATATTTCACATAAAAGACGTTTACATATAGTACACAATAGAAAATAATAGTTGAATTTATAAAAATGACCCCGTTTAAAAGTACATACACTTGATTCTTAATACTGTGTTGTCACCTGAATGATCCACAGCTTTTTTTGTTTAGTGATAGTTGTTCATGAGTCCCTTGTTTGTCCTGAACAGCTAAATTGCCCGTGATTCTTTATAAAATTCTTTCAGGTCCCACAAATTTCTGTTTTTCAGTTTTTTTTGTGTATTTGAACCCTTTCTAACAATGACTGTATGACTTTGAGATCCATCTTTTCACACTGAGCACAACTGAGGGACTCATATGCAACTATTACAGAAGGTTCAAACACTCACCGATGCTTCAGAAGGAAACGCAATGCATCGTTTTTCCTTCTGGAGTAGCACTGAGCATTTGAATCTTCCGTAATAGATGCATATCTATTCAATTGTCCTCAGTGTGAAAAGATGGATCTCAAAATCATACAGTCATTGTTGGAAAGGGCTCGAATACACAAAAATGCTGAAAAACCAAACAATTTGTGGGACCTGAAAGATTTTTCTGAAGAACAGCAACAAACAAGGGACTTGTGAACAACTATCACTAAACAAAACACAGCTGTGGATCATTCAGGTAACAACTCAGTATTAAGAATCAAGTGTATGTAAACTTTTGAAAAGGGTAATTTAAAAAAAAACTATTATTTTCTCTTGTGGACTATATGAAAAAGTATTTTATGTGAAATATCTTATTCAGGTCAGTACTAAATAAAAAATAACATGCATTTTGTATGACCCCTCTTATTTTGATCAAATACTTAACATTTTGCAGATTCTGAAAGGTGTATGTAAACTTTTGACCTCATCTGTATGTACTCATACATACCGGCACATCTTCAGGCCACACAGATTTTGCCTCTAATAATGCATCCAGAATGGACCTAATCAAGCCTTCCTTGAGTGTGTCATCTCCACTTATTATGTAACAGGATGATCGCAAGCGGCAAAAGAACTCAACATCAACAGTGGAAGCTGCATGGCTTGACGGAAGGTAAGCCAGGTCCAAGTATACCGAAGTGCCAACCTTGCTACCTGTTGATGAATCAAGACACAAGTTAGTGCCAAGTACATATGTACTGGCATTCAAAAATGAACTATGTAAAATCAGTTCAAACCTGCTGTTGTGGATCGTTTAGAAGTGGAGACTGTGCTACGACTAGCCATTATGTCTCCTGCTGAGCTGCTTCTCGAGCCGCTAAAAGAAGTTCCCTGACTTCCAGCTCTGGTTTTGGTGCCTTGCGTTGAAACACTAGAAGATGATAATCTCTGCGTAACTCCTGCTGCTTTTCTGCCTTTTGTTGCACCAGGCTTTACGCCGCTAACTGGATCAGGCATACAGGCACCAGGCTGAGGTGGAAGAGGAGGTAAATCTTTCACAGGTGCGGGTGGGGGATCCTTCGGCAAAGAATGATTTCCTCTGTAAGAATTCAAACCATCGTTTAGGTTCTGTGTTTGAAAGTGGACACCGCCTTCTTCATCAGAATCGAGAAGTCCGTCCGCTGTAATGGATGGGCAATCCTCTAAACCCAGATGTACATCCGAATCTGTTGCCATTGGGAAATAATCACTGCTAGAAGTAAGAGGGGTCTCCTGAGTTGGATGAGTGGCCTTGTTACCTGAACATGAAGATGGAAGGGGTTTTGCCGCGTCTTGGGAATGGTCACTATCATCTGAAAGGTTTAACGGACTGGTGTTACTAAAACCTGGTGAGAGTGGATCCTCTTGATCACCATCTGGTTTGAAATGCTTAAACTCGCAAGGAGAAACCAAGCAGAGGTCAACATCATGGGTAGCATCAAACAACAGACCTTGTGGTCCAGACGGACACCCTTCTGAGCCATCATGAGATGCCCTCTGGGTGTGAGACTTCTTTAAAGACAAAGACATCCCTACTTTGAAATCAGAACTGACATGGTGTCCATTGGAATAGAATGTTTCGTCTTCGTTGGTGGACTCGCTCACCGTTGGCAGCACTTGTTCGAAAGACATCGATAATGACTCATCAACCTCAGTGGATTGTGGTGAGCTTACTTCCGCAGGCATTGAGTGAGTAGTGGTAACAGAGGGAGATATATCAGGCATTATATCCTTGAAAGAGCTAAGAGACAGAAAGCTAGAATGCTTCTCTTTGGAGGAAGTTGAGATGCTCTCCTGGTTACTTTTAGGACATCCGGACTCTGAAAACTTGGATAATCCCATCTGCTGGCTCTCTGAACCAAGACACATCTTAACCCCAAAACTACTATGATCTTTTGAGGCCCAGGTCTCTTCAGGTGACAAGTGATAAGGAGTATGACCAGCACTGTTTGGACCTGATCTAGGAGATGTTAGCTCTAATGTCTTTTCATCAGGACTGACACAAACTTCCTCATGGCCGTCTGTTGAAATATTTTCTTTCAAAGCCCCATCAAGCAAAGTATATTCAGTGGGAGTGAGGTCTAGATTCACACAGTGCTCATTTTTTATTTTGACAGAGGGTCTTGCAGATGCTGTGGCCTTGCTAGGGCAAGATTGCACACTACCCGTCGAGACATTTTTCAGGTTCCCAGAGTCCACAGTTTGCCTCTTCACAAGTAATTCATGTTGCTCTTGATCCATTTCCAGAAATGCTGCCGTCATATCTTCAGGCGAAGACATTGCGGAGCGATTTACATCTTCGGAGTCTGTTGACAACTTCTGATTTTGCTGCTCCTTGTTAGTTTTAAAGTTTTTGGCTTTGTCCTCAGCCTGTTTGTTCAATTTTACTTCATTTTTTACATTACCAGGCTTACTTGAGTTTGGTAATCCTGTGGAGGTTTTCTTGATATCTTTCCCAAGAGATTTTCTCTCTTCAGTTTTGCTGTCTAACTTTGGTCTTCTCACTGACGAATCCTTGCTACCTGGCAGTTTTCTCTGCCCATTTTCTTGTTTCTTTGAGTCTGATATGTTTGTTTTTTCATTGCTTTTGTCCTTCAAAGACTCCTTCCTTGTAACTAGTCTGGAGGGTTTTTGTTTCACATTGCTTTCTGCAGATTTCAACTTTTCTTCACTTTTTGAATCATTCCCATTCATGCCTTTGGATTTGTCTTTTAGTTCTTGATCTCCACGAAGAGCTCGGTCCTTTGAAGCACTGTTACTTGGTCTAGATTCACTTTTACCAGATTTGGGACTATCATGACTCTCTGCAACTTTTGGATTCTTCTCAGTTTTTGGTGTTTCAAAATCTTTGGAGCACACTACAGGCCGCTTGAGAAACTCTAGGTGCTTTAGTCTCTCCAGACCATCCATTATCTTTCCTTGTGGTGTAGAGCCAGGGAAGAGAACTCTGATGATTTTCTCCACTGGGTTAGCAGGATGCCAAACAAGCAAAGCACATATAGAGACCAAAGAGGTTAGGTGGCCATCTAAGCTCTTGGATTTGGAACTACTATCTGGCCAGATATTCATGAAAGATTCTACTTCTTTGCTACGTTTGACTGGATTTAGGATGTAAAGCTCAAGACATCCCACTCCCATTTTCTGAAACAGAATAACTGGTTCTATGGAGCCACTTGAATTGCGTAAAAGTGGTTCTGGTGAGATCTTTAGTTTTTCCAAATGCTGTAAAATAAGTGCTGCTAGATCACTGCTTCGCAGTACATTAGGATCACCCTGAAGTTTTTTAAGTCGGTTTGGGGCATTGAGGAAAACCACACCAAGCTCTGGAGAGATTAGATTCTTCACCCACTGCTCCTTTTCCTGTGAGTCAGTATTATTTTCCTCAAGCTCTGCGACCTTCCTCTCCAACAGGCTGTTAACTCCCGGCAGGTTGTCTGTTCCAACATGCGTAAGCAGCACCGAGTCAACACGATCCAAATGCCTGACGAGCTTCCAGAAGCAAGAGCGTGGATCTGCTCCACCATTGACCAAAACATTGAAGCCATTGACGGCAAAAAAGGCACAGTCTCCTCTCCCTCCTGGAAAGACATAACAGCACGGACGGCATAGCTTGAGAAATCCCACTGTGCCAGGAGGCTCTAGAAGGTCAAATGGAGACTGTGGCTCTGAGGACTCAAAAAGGTGGTCGGTGAACTCTTGAAGGCCCCCCATTTTGGGTAGTACCATTAGAGGATTCACCTTAATGTCAATAATGTCATGTATGCTGTGCTTCCCTAGCACAGAGTTTTTCCATTTTCCAGTTTTAGGACAGCTTATGGTGAGGTTTGCTTTGCCATGTATGCTAACAGAATTTAACAGAGCTTGAACCTGTACAGAAAACAAGGCATTAGTTGAAATATATGAGAAAACAGATGGATAGGTTTTCAAATCCATAGCTAATGTGAGGATAATACATTAAAATATCAGCATACACATTTACAGTCTGACAAACCTCTTCATCTGAAAAGATCTGGTTGAAATCATTTGGAGTGAATTGCCCCGTGTGCAGGACCAGATCTCCGGAGTCCTCGAGAGACTGTCCTGTGAGCACCAGCAATTTGTGTCGAGGTATGGATGATATCAAGCTGTGGACCTGAATTGTATATTAATAAAATATTATTTTGAATTTAATCTGTTTCAAATTTTGAATTGCTTATGGTGTCTAATATTGCCAAGGCACTGTATAATTTTAGCTTTAATATATGTAATGTGACCCTTGTCATTTATTGATTGTCATGTAATACAAACAAATAGAATTGAGGAAGAGAAGAAGAAATGCCTTTTAATCACAAACCTCAGAGTAAAGAAGCCCTTCAGATGGATTTACTACAACTTTAATGTCCAGTACATCTGAATTGAAATTAAATGTTGCCTGACCTATGATGGGATTGTTGGGAGACAGACAAAATGAAAAGGAATTAATCAGTATAAGTATACAAATATGGCATGCATATGTGGATTTCTCTACAGCAAACAGCTGCATTGCTAAAAGGAATGTACAATAAATTAAGTCAAAGCAAACTGCACTTAATTTTAAAGTGGAAACTGTCTGCGTAAGCATTTAAAATCATGAGGTAAACTTCAAGGTGTTTTGATGCTGACAGTCAGTTCTCAACCAGAGTAATGCAAATTTAAAAAGATTTCCCTGAGTATGAGAGCTCCAAAATCTATCTAAAGTTCACTTTCAAAACTACTGCAACAAAATGTCCCATTGCTGTTTTTCCAACAGCAGCTGAACAATTGTTAGAAAGCACTTCCTTCCTGTCTTTCTGCTGTGTCTACTGAAACAGCAAATTAGCCAACCTACAACTTTTACTGAATAATAGAAGCTGCAACCGTGTGCAGTTTAGACAGTTCTTATTATAAAATATAAATAATAAAATGATGATAAATTAATGATTCTGTCCCAGTAAAGCAAAGAGAACATACTGTACTTCTGCATTTTTACATCAGAGTGACTGTATTTAACAGATATGTATTGTGTTTCTCCAAGTAAACTAAGCAAGGAATAGATGTACATAAACATAATTTTCAGATAAAATTTCATAGTAAGAATTTATTTCAAAATAGATTTACATGCTCGGTGGATATTGGTATTTCCCTGTATATATGAAGAGTTCAGATGCAAAACCAGCTAAAAGCCATCTCGGTCAAAAATGAGATGATACTGAGTGAATGCTCTCGACACATATTATGCGTCCATCAAATACTTTTTCTTCAAACTCGCTAAAATACCAGCCTCAGCCCAATCAGAAATACCGGTACTTACACAGAAACCTATACATCTGAGCCTGATAAAAATGCATTTTTTAAAGAAAGACGTCAGATGGATTTAGCTGATTTTGCATCTGAACTCTTCATATGGTAATCAGCATATTCGGAATAATCTAATGCATGCATGTTCGTTTTCTGCTATTTTTGTGTCTTCATTTCAATATAAGGATATGCCAGTTGTTTTCAGATGTCTAGAAACTGAAATATTGGCTTAATCAGGTTGGCTTAATATGACCATGTTCCGTTATTTACTGGAATCATGCTGTGCATGTCTGAAAGTGTATACGGAGCTGTGCTCGGGCTGAACTACACAGTTGCTTCTTTGTTAATTCATAAGATCGCATCCCACACATATATCATGTGTTCCAAATGGGCACCGAAAGATTCTTTAACAGTGTAGCCTACTGTACTAGAAGCTTATGTCTTTCATTGCCAACCCAAAAGAAGGCAACCCTTACCTCTTATGTCTTTGGACTGATAAGAAGAATGCTGAGAAACAAACAGTTTCAGCTGCTCATCCAAATTACACACTGTCAGGTCCACATCCCATGCACGGATACCTGTGTTAATGCAATGCACATATATGTGTAAAATTCACTATAACATCAAAAATCAGTGTATTAAAACGTGCTAATTTAATTTTTAACTTACCATATTGGACTTAACATAAAAACAATACACAGTGATTTGAGAGCAAGCAGGCTAAACCCCCCAGAGCAAAAGCACTGCAGTCAGCATGTAACTGAAACATCATCATGTGAGACACAATGTGGCTTTCAGAGACAAATGAGATGGTTGGCTGACTTGCATCAAAAAAGCCTTGTTTTGTGGCACTGGTCTTCTGTACTCATGAAATATAAAAAACCTCTGAACTGCATGTTCTCATCTCTTATGACCAAAAAAAGACACCGACTCATCACTGCTAGCACTGAAATAAGAAAACATCTTACAGCCGGCATAAAAAGCAGTTAAATCAAAATAATTTCCTGATATAAATAGGAAGGAAGGGGTGGACTGAGAATAAACTAAAGCAAATATTGCAATATTATAAGTAAAATTTAAAACCTGACGAATTACACCTGTGCGAGAGTAACTTAAACGAAAGTTTTTTTTCTCTCCATATGCTTTCATTTCATTTTACTGCCAGCTGTTAGTCATCTTTGTAGACAAATTTCCATTTTTGCCTGATCACTACCATGGAGACAGGCTCTTCTTTTCAGTGTTTTGACTGCCCACACATCTGTCAACATTTGACATGTTGTTAAAGCCTTCTTCATTAAAATGGTACCAAATCACTTTTCTGTTACTGTTGAAATATGGAAGACATCTTAGGCTGGTAGCTGTGTTTTGTAGCAGCTGGTTTTTAGCTGGTCTAAGATTATTATTATTTGGCTAGCTTAGACTAGCTAGTGTTTAAAACACACAGCTACTAGATTAAACTAGTATTCTCATCAGGTCAATGATGGCCACCAAAAGTTACATGCAAGCAAAAAACGGTCTCTGAGGTGGGTGTGAACATGCAGAGCCCTGTCTAAACTGTTGGGAACGCTGAGGAACACGTCATGACTTAAACGACATTCGTTTCTGTATAATTACATACGAATCAACATGTAAAGCAAAAAATGTAGCTAAGCATACTGGAAAGACTGATGCACAAGGAGGCTATTTTTGATGTTTACTATCTGATGCCATAACACTGCAGTGCAGGGAACAGCTGCTGCACGAATACTGTGCCAGAATAAACATAGTAGTATTGCTTTTAACGCTAATGTACACTGTATGTACAAAAGCTTTGTTGAACTGTATTGTATGCGTAAAAAAAATATCTCATGTATTGCTGAACGTGAGAGAAACTGTCTGGCGCACTAAGTCACATTGTGCGATTGTGTTTTTGCCATCTCGATCCACCAGGCAGCCGGTGAATCCTAAAATCATTTAAAGAATGAAATATCCAGGATGCGCGCAACCTGTTCTATAACATACAGATACGCGAGATAATCTAATGTAATGTAATAGCGGCGTTGATTAACGGTGTTATTAATTTATTCTAAATCCAAAATGTAAAAACAGCAATACCTCGTTCAATCTCCACCACAATATAATCCAGTATATGCGGTCTATAGAGCGCACCGATGACAATCAACATTGAGTATTTGTCATTGCTGAATCCAGGATGGGCTGTCAGGTCCTCCGATTCCATCGCTGCCGTTAGACCCGCCATGTTGGAAAGTTATTCTTATGATGTAATACACAAACAATCAAGCATTATTGACGGAACAGGCGGATAATTTGAATGGAACTGAAGCTGACCAATCGAAGTCGGGATTCAGACCGCCTTGTTGCATGCATCATGTTCTCAGCAATCTTAATTAATTCAGGGTTTTTTTATTTGTTTGTTTGTGTGTGTATATATATATATATATATATATATATATATACCGTATAGTTTAAGTCAAAAGTTTACATACACCTTGCAGAATCTGCAAAATGTTAATTATTTTACCAAAATAAGAGGGATCATACAAAATGCATGTTATTTTTTATTTCCCTTGTTTTTCCTGAACAGTTAAACTACCGCTGTTCTTCAAAAAATCCCTCAGGTCCCACAAATGATTGGGTTTTTCAGCATTTTTGTGTATTTGTACCCTTTCCAACAATGACTATGATTTTGAGATCCATCTTTTCACAATAGGGACAACTGAGGGACTCATATGCAACTATTAAATAAGGTTCAAATGCTCACTGGTGCTTTAGAATGAAACACAATGCATAAGAGTCAGGGGATGAACATTTTTGGAATTTGAAGATCAGGGTATATTTAACTTTTTTTGTCTTTTGGGAAACATTTAAGTATGGTCTGTAGCTTCTGAAGGGCAGTACTAAATGAAAAAATAATGTATGATATTTAGGCAAAATAAGAAAAATGTACACATCTTCATTCTGTTTAAAAGTTTACACCCACGGCTCTTAATGCTTTGTGTTTCCTTCTGAAGCATCAGTGAGCGTTTGAATCTTCTGTAATAGTTGCATATGAGTCCCTCAGTTTCAGTGTAAAATCATACAGTCACTGTTGGAAATGGTTAAAATGCACAAAAATGCTGAAAAACCAAAGAATTTGTAGGACCAGAAGGATTTTTTCTGAAGAACATCAGGCAGTTTAACTGTTCAGGACAAACGAGGGACTCATGAACAACTATCACTAAAAAAAAAAACACACAGCTGTGGATCATTCAGGTAACAACACAGTATTAAGAATCAAGTGTATGTAAACTTTTGAAAAGGGTTATTTTTATCAATTCAACTATTATTTTTTCATGTGGACTGTATGTAAATATCTTCTGTGTGAAATATCTTATTCAGGTCAGCACAGAATAAAAAAATATCATGCATTTTGTATGATCCCTCTTATTTTGGTAAAATAATTAACATTTTGCAGATTCTACAAGGTGTATGTAAACTTTTGACCTCAAATGTATATCACTCAGTCATGTAAATAAGGAAAGCAAAACAAGTAAGCCATTCAGTAATTCATGACTTTATTTTAAATTTCCATGCATTTCACACAGTATTAATATGAAGAAAAAAAAAAACTGCAATGTCTAAAAATGCAAAATGGCATCAGGGAAAATGGTACATTTTTCTCCCAGACACCCTGTTTTATTAAAGGCATTTCAAAATAAAAAAGTGGCATGATGTTCCTTGTGGACAGCCGCATAACTTGCCAACTCTTGCACCTTTACGCACTGCACACTGCTCACCTGCATCACACTTAAGATAAAAAAGTACATATATGAGTAATGAAATGGTAGGTGTAATAACAGTACATGAACAGACACGCATATTACAGCGCATGATGTCATGAGTAGCCTACAATTAAGTATCTATGCAAAATCATTATATTATTACTTCTCACAATACATACTCATTGTATTATCAACTGTATATTCTTTGTAAATTGTTCAATTCAAAGTGATTCAAAGTGCAGTGAACTTATGATTTTACTTCAAAATCAAAGCCTATTAGAGAATGAAGTCATTTAATCGTGATCAAAATTATTTTTACATGAAGGTACAGATGAAAAAAGACTGTAAATGTTTAAATGTAAATGTAAAATATTGTGTGAAATGCTACTTTACCGAAGGAAGTAGGCTAAACTTTTTTCCAGTTTGTGGCAGTTGTTTATTCTTTAACTTTTCAAGAACCTCTTGCAGTGCCTCTATCTGTAAAACAATTACAATTTTAGATCCATTTCCTGAGATTATTCAAGAAGATTGCTTCTTCTCATTTCTGTTTCCAATGTTCCATTATGAAAGGCAGGGTAAAATGCGTAACTCACCAAATTGTTCTCCTCCTGTGTTTTTGTGGCGCTCTCCAAAGAGCGACTGTCAAGTGAGTCATCACAGCTTGTGAGAATGAAGGACAGGACAGAAGCAGCAGCGATAAGGACAATCCGTCCACTAACCATGGTGCTGAAACAGGTTTCCTTGGTCCCAACAACAGAAGGTGGTCAGTGGTCTCATGGTGTGATGAAGAGCTGCTCTTTATAAATGGATTCAACATCACCTGCTACAAAATTCATGATGATGACTCTCAGTGACACATGTTAAGCTCATTCTAGGCCATATTCCCATATTTTTAGAAGTTTGTGAGATAAAGATGAGTAATAATGCAGATGCAGTTTGTGTTCCACCTCCGAGTGTCCATGCATTCTGTATATGTTTTCTTTTGCCTATATTTTCTACAGTTCTACAGTTATTTCCTGTTACAGGCTCAGGGACCCCACCCAAAATCTCAGAAAACACAGAAACTTCATTTTTTTTTTAACACTGTAATTTTCATAAATGCCATAAAAAAAAACATTTTACATAATATAACAGGCCTACTTATTATTAATAAGTTAATTAATAATTTGAAAAATATAGGAAACTTAAATTTGTTGTTTCTGTTTTTACCTTTATATGCTGATCTATTATTTGAGTAAAGGCTATTTTAAATTTTATTTCTTTATATTTAATTTCTTAGGTGTTTTTTTTAAGAAAATAAATTTTTAGTATTAGCTTATGTGAATGCAATACCTTGACACACCAGCAGGGGTTGACAAACCTCCGAATAAATTCCTAAATAATAAATAATGTTGCCCTTTTGGGCTTATATTCAAAGTAAAAAACAAAGTAAATCATTTATGCACTTATTTTCATTATCATTTTAAATAAAATGATTTAAATTAACAAATAAATTACTCAAGATATGTGACAGACGAACTCCAAAGGACTGCGTGATCTGTATGATTGCGGGTCAAGTCTAATATTGACATTGATCTGGCGAGGAGGAACAGATGATTGAGGGCATGTATGAAGAGTAACCAGGGTCAGTGGCTTTGCTTCAGCTTCTAATTAGACAAGTAAGGCAGAGACCCCTAGGCAACGGATGTCTGGTTATCAGAACACTGATGAAGTAATTCTAGCCTAATTGAGAAAATTAGAAATTAACACTCAAGTCGTTTTAATCCCATGTTAATGTTTCTTAAAGTAAGCACTACATTAATATAATCACCACCCCTCTTTGTGTGTGTGTGTGTGTGTGTGTGTGTGTGTACATTCTGACATTGTGGGGACCGGCCTGAGGACCCGACGACGGAAAAACATAATACTGTGTAAAAATACTAAATTAAGTTTATCTGAAAGTGTAACAATACATATAGGTTTTTTGTAAGGGGAAGATTTAGGGTTAGGGGATAGAAAATATAATTTTGTCAGTATAAAAACAATATAAGTCTATGGAAAGTGAAAAGTCTAGGGCAATTCACAGAAACTTAATGTGTGTGTGCATATATATGGGCTATTCTACAGAACTGGGGCAAAGTCAGAATCGGAAACATCTTGAAAAAGATGTGTCTTTTTCCATTAATTTTGTATGTATGCAAATTGTATTATAACCAAGGTACCCATTTCTAGTAATTGTGCAGTTTATTCTGATATTGTGTTTTCAGAAAGTTTCCGAATATTTGTCCTTTCCCCAAATGTGTTACTACCGAAACACAATAATATATAATTTAATAAGAAGGGTTACAATGACCTATTAAAATTTTGCTTACACTGACCTTGTAAATATATATTTTTGCTATTTTATTAAAAAGTTTTCATAGTTAAGTCAATAACAATTACAGTTTGAACAATATTTAAAGTGTGATTTATGAGATTTGTTGTATTTTGAATCCAACTGTTCTTTTTAAAAGGCAAAAATTGGATCATACAGATTTCAGAGTTAAGGACTCATTAGTTTGAATATGCAATACACCAAACATCTTAGTTGATAATTCAGGATACTTTATTTTTGACAAAACATTCCATGCTTCGGTAATGAAAATAATGTTTTGGTAGCGACCACATCACATTACAGAATTTTAACTCACTAAAACTACTAAAACATACTAAAATACTAAAAAATTGCATAACTGTACTAACATTTTGTTTTAGTAATAAAGGATTTTGTCACTACCAAAACAATGATGACATGTTTTGGTCATGACTGTTTCGGCAGTGACAATTTTAGATACTTTTGAACCTAGCTCAAAGATGCTAATCAGCACATGGTTACCCAGTTATTCCATAACATTTAGTAGTTATAGGTGTACACAGATAACAACTAAATGTGGAATAACTCAAAAAAGAAGTGCTTAATTGCAGAAAAAGGGTGTTTGGTAGTGACATTCCTTAAAGTTACACACAGATTTTTAGATTTTTGAACACATTTACCTCAAAAAAGGGCCTATCTAAGCAACATGTAGTTATGAGAGAGAGGGGCATATAAATATTATCAGATCATAAATGTAGGGGTGTAGTTAAAATCAGCCTCAGCCAATGAACTAAAACATACACTGTTTCATTAGTGACATGAAAATGTGGGACACATTTTACATGAAGTTTCATAACTTACTGATATTTTCAATATTATTACGGGTGTTAATAGATAATAGGAAGATCTTGATAAACATATAAGATATGAATACTTAAATGCTTTTTAAATGTGTTTTTTTTTTTTTTTGGTTGTGGGACAGCAGTTTGCACCATTTCTATAAAATGGTCCACACATATATATAATGCAATCCAGTGTGCGATTATTGATTTTATATCAAAAGAACTAAGAAATATTAAAATGTAGTTCTAAGTTAAACTGTGTATGAACTACTAGATTTTAACCCTCAGACTTACTCATCACTTTATTTTCTCATCATTCTATGGAGCGAGGTCTTTTAATAAACTGAAGAGCTATTAACTATATGTTTGTAAGAATGTAGGGGTAGTGATGTCACTTGATAAAGGATTAAGACGATAAACACCTTCTCAACAGCTGATTTATGGTCGTACAAACTTTGTCAAACTATAATCTTATTCAATTGATGTAATCACGACAGCCTTGATTGAAGAGATTATCATGCAAAATGGCGTTCCTCTAACAATCATGTAATCCAGTTCGCTGTTTCGATTCACAGCTCATCTTTATGTTGTTGTAACACATTATCACTAACATATTAAAGCTGACCAGTTTAAGCTTCTGGCCATCATGACCGAAACTAACTGAGTGTGTGTAATATCAAATCTAGTTATTAGTTTTGATGCAATTACGAATGAGTACCTTCGTGATCACCTTAATTTCTGAAGTCCATGGCATGCCCGCACATGTTCCTGTCCTCGTGCTTGTGCTCGGGCCTCCGTGAGGTGGAACATTTCTGGCCACCAGATGGAGCGCTGAACGTAGAAGACATCATGACGGTTCAAAATAGTTACGATGACTTTTGCATCGAGCAATGAAATTATTGTTTTTTGAAAACTAAAAAAAAACAATAATTTGAATTGAAATTAATGCATTTATTTTTTGAGTCCATATATGCACAATATGGTTTCATATATTTTATTACATCTTTTAATGAACCATTTTTAAAAATGTATATGAATGCATTTGTTTGCACGCAGCAGTCTCGCATATATGTTCATATTATATTAATTTATGATAATTAGTATTATTTAACATGCAAATATAACGTCTTTTGCAAAAAATGTAATTGCAAAAGGTTTTGTGAGACAGAAATGTCAACTGCAAAATAACAAAATAAAAAGTAAAAACACGTTTTTAAAAAGTCGTGCAACAGACGTGCAAAGGTTAACAATGTTTAAAATCTCAGAGGGTACTTTGTGGGATGCAGCTGACAAAAAAAAAAACAAGGAACTATCTACAAGCAACTATTAATCAATATTCATGTTTCATTTTTAACAAATTAGTCTGCAGGATTGCATTATGGAGAATAGCCCCTTGATCGTTCCTTACACAAAGACAACTGCAGTTGACACAATAGGAGACTCCATAAAAACCTCCAGGGCCGGTTAGCATGAGGTTTCGGCTGTAGTTTCAACCACGCCTACTACGCTACTCCTGCTATAAAAACTGCGGCTCCCACAGCTTCAAGTCAAACACGAGTCGAGACAGTATCGTAGAGAGAAGCATTCGAGCAGTGCGAAAGAGAAACCACTCGAAATCTCTGTGGATTACTACTGCCGTCAAAGATCGCCGCATTCATTGGAATTATATTATTTGCGAGGAAATTTCGATTTCTGGATTATAATATAATTTAAGGACAAACATGACTCTGGAAGAAGTTGTTGGATGCAATAGTACTGACAGAAAGTAAGTAACTTGTGTTCTTTTCTTTTTTTAGAATTTCGAACGTATGAGTGTCTCAAAAAGATTTGTTTTCATTCTTAAGAATGTCAAAAATTAAAACCCATCTTTTTTCTTTAAAGAATGGAAACTGTAAGTGAAGCTCTTGAGGAGCTGCTAGTAGCTGCTCAACGACAAAACTGTCTGACAGTAGGAGTCTACGAGTCTGCACAGCTTATGAATGTGTAAGTATTCTATTCAACCTCAAATGTAATTTAGCGATATGCATCAGTCCAAATGTAAAAACCGAAGTGCATATTAAATTAAACGCGTTTGTTAACTTCTACAGGGATCCGGACAGCGTGGTCCTATGCGTTTTAGCGACTGACGAAGAGGACGAGAATGATGTTGCGCTTCAGATCCACTTCACCCTCATCCAAGCATTCTGCTGCGACATCGACATCAACATTGTGCGCGTCTCCGGCATGAGGCGTTTAGCACAGGTTCTCGGGGAACCGCTTTCCACTGACAACAACGCTAACGAGCCAAGAGACCTCCACTGCATACTTGTAACTGTAAGTATTAGTACGCATATTACAAATATACACATTTTGTAAACAAAATACAAGCTTTTTTTATGGTATGTGGTAAACAAACAGTTGCTCAGAGTTTACACAATGACTAACTAGTTTCCTGATGGAAATATTTCAAAAACTCACTGGAAATTTATCATAAAAAGCACCACTCGCCCACCTCCACCCATAATTCACACCCTTAACACAACGTAACAAATAAGCTCTTGTCAAAGATATGCAATACTAATCACATTTCCTTCATTCTCATAGAACCCACAAGCCGAGCATCTCAAGCTGAACGAAGTTGGGAGTTACTGCAAGGAAAGTCGTTGCAGGAACCAGTGGGTGCCCTCCATTGCCCTGCAAGAGCGCTGAGGTCTTGTGCGCTGAAAAGTGCTGAAGAGAACCGGAATATTGATGTCGTCCTTCAACCGTCATGAGGACATACTCATCAATTCAAGAGTCCATTATGGAGCTTCCACCTCCATGTTTATGGAATTATAAGTGTCAGAGGATACTAGAGACATTGGTCCACGTTCCTCATATTGCATGATCGGTGTTGTCGCCCTTTGGAAGGACCAAAGGAGCACCAGGGTGGTCGGTGGACTGTGTTGTACCTCGTGAGGTATGCAGCAAGGATGCTAAAGGGTTCCGGACGGTGGCGTATGGCCGCGTTTTGCAGTCCACGTGGGGAGAGAATGAATAACACATGACTCAGACCTGACAATTTTGTGATGGGTCAACAGAGGAAAAAGAACCTCTGCCTTAAAAAAAAGAGACTGAAGTGCTATTTAAGGACTGAATTTGTCTTCATTTTTATTTATGCATAACACTGACTGATGTCATTTGAAACAAATAATATATTTGGTTATTTATAAATTCACAAATGTTTACTTTTTTCTTATGAAATAAATTTTATGCTTAATGATTCAAAACTAACAGTTCCTGTTGTGTTTCTTTACATGCCAGTTTTAAAAACAGCAACTTAGACGTTAGAAAAAAATGTCACATGCACTGACATGAGTTCACGTCACAGCTCATAACAACAACAAATGACTTGCATATATTCTTGCTTCCTTATAGTCAAGTATTATCCTTGCATATGTTATTTTAGGCACGCAATAAGGAAGAAAGCGACTTAAATAGCTGTGTGTTTTGTGGGACAACAGACAGTTTTGATTAAGGGTAAAGAAATATTATCCACAAGAAGATAGCTGTTCACACATTGACACCTGTTTTTTTCCCCCCTCCTGCATCATAAATCTTGCAACCTAGATGCAGCACAATGTGTACAAACGTAAGAGGATCCTTATCTGTTTTACAAACATAGGGGTTTGTTTGAAAGAGCTGTAAAATGTACATAAAGACACAATTCTGGAAGACAGACATTCTGCGCTTGCTTTTTAATATCTACCTGCAGAAAAGGATGAAAGAGACTACCACGAGTCAAATCATAACAATATCATAAACTGCTTAGCAATTCTATTTCACTGATTGATTCCAAAAAACAAAGTGGCTTAGGCTAAAGTGGCTGAACTGTGCACACATGTGTTTTTCAAAACAGTGTGAACTGCACAAACCATATAGAATCAGATTTTTGATTTTGATTTGGGCTACTGCCATATTTGGTACTAAAGTGTTTTACAATGCAACCTCAGTCTGAACAGTCATATCAGAATACATATGACTTACATTTGACATTCATCACAGTTCTGGCTGACAGGATTTTCTCTTAAAATTTTGCATTTTACATTTACAAAATGTTGCAAAATTTTTAGCTACAACTCCTTGGTTACTCGATTAATACTCAAGACAGGTAGTACGTATTACAACTGCATACAAGCCAATTTTGAGAGAAAATTAGTTTTAACAAGTTTTTTTGGTCTGGTTTGGTTCTCATGAGAGCGCCAGAAGGTTTGGTTTGTTGCTCAAACTGCACAAAATGTGACCCATTACATATAACTATTAAAAAAAATGAATCATAGTAATATTGCACTATTTTAGTTAATTTCTAAAATAAAATAATAAAATAATTAATAAAGTGTGATAATACTAGTATATTTTTAAGTAAAAATGAGTATTAAATAAAAATGCAGTTATTTTACAGTACACTTAAAAATATAATGCAAATATTTAGATATATATGTTTATTTATGTTTAACATTTTCAAACTTAAAATCAGCAAATTTTTATTCAAATTCAAGATGCGCAAATTTAAATTGTGAATTGAAAATATGCCTAAAGGAAACGCGCCTGATGTTTTGCGTTTCTCTCTGAAACAAGGTTGCCAGGTTTTCACAGCAAAACCCGCCCAATTGCTACTCAAACTAGCCCGATGGCTTTTCAGGGGGATCTCCCGGTAAAATAGCACTTCGGGCGGTAAAATACACGTTTTTCGGCGGGGTTCCCCTGTTAAAAGCCGCATTCCAGGGGCTAAATATCAACAAGCGGAATAAAAAACATAAAAACCGCGGCAACAGTGTTATGCTAGCCCAGTTCTGCGGGAAAACCGTGGACTTGGCAACACTACTCTAATTTCGGCGCCACCTAGCTTATATTTGTGCTTATATTTTGAACGGAAATCTTATACAGTATTACAGTTAGTTGTGATGTCGGTACGCAAATGAGCAGTCTGAACTCATTTACAACAGCGCGTTTTTTATTTTGTTTGCGCATGCGCACTGAATGTAAACAATGCCGCTTAACTGAATGGAACTCGCAAATGTGGCTGATTATTGCTGCAGAAAGTGGTTAATTATTGTCATGTTTCGGGCTGTACTAATCAGTCAGTGTTATCCACCTTATTTTTCAACTCGGAAGTAAGCTGTTTTCTGGTAATGTGTTAGACGTCAGGTTCATAATCCGCCATAGGGAAATTACGAGAAGAATATCGAATATCGCAGTAAACGGTAAAACAGTTTGCACTACAAACCAGTGTGTTCATAATTAACATAATACATTAAAATAATATGGTATAACACACCAGTTTGCAATATCAAGCAGCAAAATGAGCTTTTTGTGCAGCTAAAATAGCTGGAAGTGGATGAGACACATGATTATAAATGGCTGCACCCACTCTTATGGGAAAAATAAGGTGGTTAGACTGCCAAAGGTTATAACAAATCAAGGAGAAGAGTGCAAAAGAAGGCATTTGTGGTTGGCCAAACTGAATCAGGATTTCCAAGGCAAGAATCTTGACAACCTTCCTGTTTGTTCTTATAATTTCTGGTCAGGTAGGTGAAATATTAGGCTAATATCTTAATTAATACTGCTTGTACGTATCTTTACCACCTATTAAATTTAGTTTGTCAAAACACTGCACCCTTTCCTGCTTATTAAGTCCTTCTCTATATGATTTAACAGCTTCCACATGTTTTTTTAGTGGTTTAGACAGCATAAATTAGCAGAACAATGTATTCAGTAGTACATTAACCATGCAATCCATGCTGTTGTTTACATCCGAGTATTTCCAATATGGCCACGCATCCTGGTAACTGACCAAACCCTGGCGTAAGTGCGTTTTTGAACTTTGCTCTCTCCTCATCCTCGTCTTTATGCTTCTTATTGCCTGCACACAAACCTGCTGGCTTCCATGTTACATCACTTTTTCACCGCCCAGTTTACTTCCGCATTACAGCGCCAACTTTTTTATTGTTCTTTTGCGCATACGGGTCAGTTTGGGATTGTGTCCAATTCAGACTTCAATCTTATATTAGCCACATTTAAAAAAAAAAAATTCTGTGAACTGATGAAAACTATTCAGAATTGAGCACTTAAGCTTGCAGTATGAACATAGCCTTAGTCATATAGTAATATTTCTTTCAAAAGAACAATCAATGCCTTTATGGACTTAACGTGAAAACATGCACAAACATCTTATTAGTCACACACTCGTGCTGTTCTTCAGAAGACCAAAAAAAGAGGGAAAAATAGCTTGATCACTCTGACTGTAGTGACCTTTTCTTTGGTGACCGTGAAAGGTCAGGCTGCCTGCAGGCCAGAGAAAACATGAACGAGGGGTCTTCTGAGATGATTGCCCCATTAACTTTGCAGACAGTGAAGCAGACTGGATGAAAGATTCTGCCCTTGCTGCACGTGTTAGACCCCACATTTTCAAAACTATGGGTGTGCTCTGACTTCCCACAAGACTGTATTGACTCACACTATATTCCCTTAAACTCCAACTAAGATGTCTGGGGATGATCCTGCTACAGCTTTAGTAATATGAAGTGAATAATGTCATACGGATGACTCAGAGATGTCTACATCTGCACAGAGTTTCGGTCTTTGAGAACATATTCTGTCCGGAAGGATTTGAAAGGCACGTCTGTATTTTCACAGGGAGCCGTGTTCTCACATGTGGCAGTGTTTACAGTTTAGTTGTGCCAAAAAAACGTTCACTTACTGAACGAGAGGTTAAAAAAAACCACAATGGCACAATTCAAGAACGGTGATGAGGAGAAAGTTAGTGAGCAATAATCACCCACTTTATGAAGTCATCAACAGGGGCCATTGTTTCGGAAGGGGTGGATCAGTTAACAACTGACAGATATATTTGTATCTTCACAGTAAAAGCCTGAGAGAAAACAGTGTTTTCTGCCCCAAGGCTCTCAGACGTGCACAAAGCCGACGTTGACGGGCTCCTCTGCAGACAGACATGACTAAAGCATGGTGCGTACCCTGGGCGGCTGCTGGACTGAGCTGCGCACTTCAGGGCTGCGCTGACGTCAAGCCTGAGGGAGAAAATAGAAGAAAAACAGGAACAGAAGGCTCTTATTTCCATGGCAGCAATAGCACAGCCCTTTAACAACGATACTCGCTATACTGAGGTAACAGCCGCTGCTATGAATAGTCTGACTCCATGTTCTATTCTTAGACTGAGCTATATTTGAGCATTTCACTGACTCAAATATTCACTGAAAAGCAAAAAGTAGAGCACGACAGGGTTTTGACATCAGACATAAACATTATAGTCTAAGTCTGAACACAGCACCTTAGAATTATGATGTTTTTAGTGTGTATATTCATAGGGCAAGCTATTATAAGATCATGAAATGAAGAAAATCACAGGCTGATCAACAGGTTTTCCCATATTTATTCCAACAGAAAATATTCTAGGAGCTTTACAAATATACACAATTTATCTCATTCAAACCAAACCACTGTTGTACAGAGACATGCAGAAGAAAAATAGATATTATTTAGATTTAAAATGCATTCCCACAACTATTTAAACATCTGGAATATTAAGAAAATCACCTTTAAACTTGTCCAAATGAAGTTCTTAGCAGTGCATATTACTAATGAAAAACTATATCTTCATGGAACATGATCTTTACTTAATATCCTAATGGTTTTTGGCATTAAAGAAAAATCAATAATTTTGACCCATACAGTGTATTGTTGGCTATTGCTACAAATATACTCGTACTACTTATGACTGGTTTTGTGGTCCAGGGTCACATTTGTGGTCACATTTTATTAATTTGTTCCTTTGTTTTAATTAAATCGTGACCATGTATTGATTTGTACCCTTATTTTAGTTAAATCATGGGGATGTTGTACTAATTATTTCCATCTAGAAATATTTCACCCAAAAATGAAAGTTTGCTAAAACAAAAAGTGCTCACTGTCAGGCCATCGAAGATGTAAATGAGTTTGGAGATAATTAGCAATACTGTACATCACTTGCTCACCAATGGATCCTCTGTAGTGAATGGGTGCCGTCAGAATAAGAGTCCGAACATCTGATTAAAATATTGCAATAATCCATAAGTAATCCACAAGTAAACCAAAACTCATCTACGTCTTGCAGTGTGAGTAAATGTTCAGAAAGTTTTCACTTTTGGGTGAACTATTCCTTTAAGCGTAGTTAACTGTGCCCATAAATAAAATAAACTTAGTACAACATAGCCACAATTTAAACAGTTTAAACAATAAAATGTGGGAATGAATTCTTAATTTGTAGTCCCTGCATCCGTACTGTAGCTCAAAAAAAAAAAAAAAATAGTATTAATTTCACAATATAAAACATAACATAATCAAATGTGCCATGCTTAATCGGGGTCATGGATGGCCATGTTGTTAAGCTATAGCGTGAAGTCAGAATGAGAGTCATGTGCAGCTGGGTCACCCTTTCTTTCTGATACACTAATGAGTTCATGTGCTCTGCTGAGCCGAGGTCAGGGGCCGAGAAAAATAAGACCCTCTCATCACTGCATTCATTATGCAGTCTACTTTTGTGCAGCAGCAAACAAAGCAGTCACATGACTTTAAAGACTCACAAGACATTTAATGTCTCTGAGTAGATTCAATTAGTTCTAACTGAATGTCAAGGTCTGGTCAGCAACAGCCTAAAGCAGAATTGCACGCTTTCTACAATTTATATAATATTTTAAAGGGGTCATCGGATGCAAAACTCACTTTTACTTGTTGTTTGAACATAATATAATGATTCACCCAGTGGTATTTTTTTAATCTTTATAAGTAATATCTACTTTTTCAAATATAGCCTCTTTCAGCATTTTGTCTGTGTGATGTCACTAAAACCCAGACCGCTCTCACGATTATTGATTGACACGACCGCCTTACCTTAGTCCTGCCCTGAGTGAGCTGAGAACAGTCCGCCATTGTGTCGACTCTGGTGCAGGGGAAGACAAGAATGTCTTTGATTGAGCAATTGTTTTGTTGTTGGACGTAATAATGAACATAAAGTCATCATTTACTCCTGACATGAGTCGCTGAAGACGCAGAGGATTAACATTACTTTCGTTTTTGAAGGAAATGTGCCCGGCGATCTACATAAAAGCATCTATGTCCTCACAAATCAGCTTCACCTACAGCAGAAGTGAGTATAATGGTTTTTTATGCATCTTTGCAAATCACCTTTTTTCTACTAAAGTGCTAGTTAGCAAGTTTCACAGCTAAGGTAAACAGAACGTCTTGTCAGCCCACAGAAGAGAGGTGTGGGGCGAGTAGCGCTATTTAGCAAATGCGACAAAATGGCTCACTCTGAAAAGAGCTGATGTGACAAGGTAAAAAGCGTGTTTGTTTTACACTACCACTGAGAAATTGTAACCAAAGTATGTTATAGACTTCTCATTAAGACACTAACGAATCATATCAACTTGTGGAAAATTCGATGACCTCTTTAACCTAAATAAGCACACTGTGTTACAGTAGCACAGACAGTGGGCACATGGCAACTTAAACCCACACTCTTAAATTAAAAGGGAGTTTTTGCGGTGTTGCCACAGAAGAACTATTTTTGGTTCCACAAAGTACCTTTCAATAAACAGTCCTTAAAGGACTATACTGTAAAAACAATGTGCTGAATCAACTTAAAATAATTTGTAAACTGGCTGCCTTAAAATGTTAAGTTCAGTCAACTCGAAAAAAGTGTATTCAACTTGAAATGTTAAATTATACTAAGTGACAACTTAGATATTTGATTTGAATCAACTTAAAATTTTAAGGCAGCTGGGTTACTTACCCATCTGTTAAGTTTAGCAAACACAAATATCTAAGTTGTTACTTAGTACAACTTAACATTTCAAGTTGACTAATCTGATTTTAGTTGACTGAACTTAAATTTTTAAGGCAGCAGGGTAACAAATTATTTTAAGCTGACTCAACAAATTGTGTTTTTTATTTTTTTTGATTGGTTTGAAAGTCCAAATTATAGTTTCAGTTCAGCTTCAAAGGGCTCTACACCACTGGTTCTCAACTCCAGTCCTCGGGGCTCACTGCTATGCACATTTTGTGTGTTTCTGAATCTGACACATTCAGTTCAATTCATGGATCTTTCTCCTAACGTGAATGAACTGAACTGAATCAGGTGTGTTAAATGAGGGAGACATACAAAATGTGCAGTACAGTGGGACCCGAGGACTGGAGTTGAGAACCACTGCTCTACACAATCCCAGACAAAAAATATGAGTCTTACCTAGCAAAACGATCTGCCTCTTGTACTAGCTCTGCGATATGCATCTATGACATTATGTAATCACTATGGAATAATCATTATGGAAAGGTGGCGTGTGACGTAGGTGAAAGTACCGACCCAGTGTTTACAAAGCGAACGTGCAAAGAAAGTCAAGTGCCCTTTCCAAAAAAAGGTAAAACCATAATGTCAGATGATTTTGTAGTTGGAGGAGAAAATGAGATGGAGTTTTTTGCCCTACCCTACCTTTTGAAATCAAAGTACACAGATGAAGAACTAACCTTTCCAACATGATGAGGCAATATGTGAGGTCATAAATGCACATCGCAAAGCTAGTGCAAGATATGCATTTGTGGTTAAAAAGTATATGATTTTTTTTTTTTCTCAGAAAATGACTGATCGTTTTGATAGACAACAATCTTTTCCTTTGGCTGGGATTATGTAGAGCCCTTTGAACCTACAATGAAACTACAATTTTGACCTTCATATTATTAACCATTAAATTCTAATCGTGCATCCATCCACCCACCCTTCTCCTTGACGCAATGGGACCTTGTTTGCAAACACTAGGCCGATCCTATGATAAATAAACTTATGAGCATGTCATACACAGCTTTACAGCCCACATTTCCTGTTGTCACCACATCATGTTTCCTTTTACGACACTGGAGATTAATGGTTTGCAAATACGGAAGAACCAAAAAAGAATAGCAACAGACCACATGTGTGGATTTTCTGCGACTGATGGGAGCCACATCAAACACAAATTGCTTTATATGTAAAAAAAAAAAAACACCAAGAAATGTATCATCATGATCATAACTTGTCAATTACAACCTACTTCAAAGAATTTTCTTCTATTTTGTGGTGAATATTGTGTATGCTAGGTTAATAATTGTCTGTATTGTGTGTATAGACAGAATGGTTCTGTATTTTATGACTGCTTATTTTCTGTGATGCCAGTGAGCGCAGACCATACCTTGATAAGAGCACTCAGTGGTTTCTCCACTTCCCCTAAAGTCTCTCACTCAGGAAACACCATATCTGTCTGCCTGAGGGTAACTGTTGGTAACACAGATTCATTCATTAGTCTCTCTGTGCCTTAAACTGAAGCTGGGAACACATGGACTCCCTCCTGTGACTGATTGATTAGCAGAAATGCACCGGAGCCAGTGGGAAGTCAGGCACGCGCCCGTCAGCCCTGAGCCTGTAATCGGACAGCACACCCTGCACATGCACGATGCCACACACAAAGTCCTGATCAGATGAAGTGGGTTGCAAAAGTAGGGCAACTCAACACAGAGAATGGCCCCCTCACAAAGACACAGAACGTTTATCAACTTTAATCAATGTCACAGGCTTCAAATACAAGACCCCATCAAACCAGCCCCCGTCTTTCATTTTGAGTTGCATTGTCACTTTCACTAATAAGCAAATCTAACCTCAGTGTTGCCGAAACAAATCAATCAAGCAAACATTTCTAAAGCCACGTATCATGCTCATATGTAAAAGTAATTATTAGGCTCCTGTTTCCTCTGCAGAAATCAATCAGTCTAGGGGCAATCAGCAGTGGCGGAGAGAGACGTCCGCAAATGCCAAACCTAACATTTCTGTAGGGCTCAGGGTCAGAACCACAGTGGCAGAAAGAAAGGAACTCACAGGTTTTAAGAACTTGTCAAAACACATGGCCTACAATGCACAAAAGCTGTAATTCTAGACCAAATTAAAGACTTTTATTCAGATCTGTAATGCCGTGCATTGATTATTGTGCATTGTAATGCATCTTTAGTGTATGATTAGATCTGATCTGATGCTTCTGAGTATGAAAACATTTTATTCCAATATTCATGAGTATAACTTTAAATTTCAGCTAATCTTTCACTTGTTCAGGGTTAAATCAATATTGTTACTTGCTCAGAGAACACTAAAAAACAGAGTGAGAAAATTGGTAAAATGCAGTAACTTGCTAATTGACTAAATTTAAGTAAGTGTTGTAAGACAATGCATGTAAGTACTGTAAAATATTGTAAAAAAAGCATTCATGGAAACAAAAAATTTAAACAATATTTTGATCACATATGATGAAATATTAACATTGTATTATTTAATGACAAAGTTGAGAAGAGTATACAAATATATGTACACTGTAAAAAAAGAATGTAACAGAATCTTTTGAGTAAAATATAAATGTGATTTTGTAAAAGTATACACATTTTATAAATCATGCAAATATATGTATGTTGATAAAATTGCATCCCATAATATTTATAACATTGCAACTGTATTTTTTTATGGTAAAGTACTGGGAACCACTGCTACTAGATTTTTTTTATAACCTAAAACAACAACAACTAAGCAAAAACCCCAAAACTAAATATTTAGTGCAAAATATAAATGAATTTTGACACATTTTATAAAAAGTATATAAATGTATATATGTATGATAAAACTGCATGCCATAATACTTGTAACATTGCAACATAAATTTTCAGTGTAAAATATAGATGTGTGACTTTTCACACATTTTATAAAAAAACCCCAAAACAATAGGAAACACATTTACAGCTGCTTATTTAGCAGTTAGCAAACCTATTTTCTCTCTTCCTTGTGTTCTTTAAGCACTGAGGTCAAAGGCCACCTGATCACTTTAGGTCATCAAAGGTCATTTTATTCAATGAGTCTCTCCAAAAGTCTGAGCGAGCAGGTCATTTTAACAGTGCTTGCTCAGGAGAGATAAACAAGAGGGTGGCTTAACTTTCACATCCTGCGGTTGAGTTTCTTTGAATTGTCTCTAAACTAACTGGAAATACAAGGGTCAAGTATTTAAAAAAAAATAATGGTAAACAAACAGGCAGACAGATGCAAACAAACATACAGTGCCCTCCACTAATATTGGCACCCTTGGTAAATATGAGCAAAGATGGCTATGAAAATAAATCTGCTTTGTTTATCTTTATGATCTTACATTCAAAAAATTCACAAAATGCTAACCTTTCATTGAAGTAAAACAATTAAAAGTGGGGGGAAACTTACGTTATGAAATAAATGTTTATCTCATGCATGTTGGGCACAATTATTGGCACCCTTAGAAATTATAATGAGTAAAATATCTCTGAAGTATATTCCCATTCATATTTGCATTTATTTAGCACACTAGAATGACTAGGAGTTTGATAATGTCCAGCAATACTGTTTCACAGGATTATAAATATGAGGAGCACAAAGGCCAAATTTCCTTAATCATCCATCACAAGGAATAAAACCAAATAATATAGTTCTGATGTGCAGAACAAGATTGCTGAGCTTCACAAAATAGAAAATGGCTGTAAGAAAAGAGCTGAAGGATTGAAAATCCCAATTTCCAATATTAGGACAATAATTAAGAATTCAAATTAAACTAAAGATGTTACAAATCTGCCTGGAAAAGGACATGTGTCTATATCGTCCTAATGCATGGTGAAGAGGAGAGTTTAAGTGTCCAAAGATTCTCCAAGGATCACAGTAGGAGAATTGCAGAGATTAGTTGAGTCTTGGGGCCAAAAGACTAAAAAAAAAATTCGAACAGCCCCTACGTCACCACATGTTGTTTAGGAGGGTTTTAAGAAAAATCCTCCTTGCTCATCCAAAAACAAACTCCAGCATATTCAGTTGTCAGACACAACTTGAATTTCAAATGGGAATGGCTTCTGTGGTCAGATGAAACTAAAAAAAAGATAGGTTTGGTACAAAAAGTACCCCATGCCCACGGTTAAATATACCGCTGGATCTTTAATGTTGTGGGCTTACTTTTCTGCCAGAGGTCCTGGACATCTTGTTCAAATACATGGCATAATGGATTCTAGCAAATACCAACAGATAAAAAATGTAAACCTGACTGCATCTGTTAGAAGTTCTATAATGAGCTGTGGTTGGATCTTCCATCAGGACAGTGATCCAAATCAAACATCAAAATCAACACTTCTGCCATGGCCGTCCCAGTTGCCTGACCTGAACCCTATAGAAAATGCGTGAGGTGAACTGAAGAGAAGAAGCACCAGCATGGAGCTGGGAAACTAAAGGATCTGAAGAGTTTCTGTATGAAGGAATGGTCTCTGATCTCTTGTCAGGTGTTCTCCAAACTCTTCAGGCATTAAAGAAGAAAACACAGAGCTGTTATCTTGAATAAAGGACATTGCAATAATTGGGTGCCAATAATTGTGGTCAACATGAACTACAGAAAAACATTTATTTCATAAAGAGATTTTCCCCCTGCTTTCCATGGTTTTACTTAAATGATAGGTTAGAATATTGTGAATTTTTTGAATGAAAGATTAAAAGGATAAACAATGCAGATTTATTCTTACAGCCACCTTTGCTCATATTTACCAAGGGTGCCAATATTAGTGGAGGGCACTGTATCTTATACAGTACTATTTCATTACTGCTATTTTGACAGTGGTAGTAGTGTTTTGATCATGTTTGATCCAAGTACAAACTGGCAGTTCCAGCAGACAGACACTAAGTACTGTTCCAGGAAAGTATCTATTCTGTTCAGACAACAGGCTGTTCAATAACCACAGTGACCCAATTCCAAAAATCAACTGCGAGTTACAGCTAAAACTTCTTTTCACTCAGTTGAGAATGTGTTGAAAAGCATATTTACAATGTTCACAGCAGGCCGTCTGAACCTCCCTGACTAGCTGGCTCGCAGCCAGGCGTCTGTGTGTATCGGTGTCTGGGAGACTGCACGATCCACAACGGTTACAGCTCTGATCACGCAGTCATCACAGCGGCTTAACAAACCTTCAGCGGCCCCAGCTAACTGTCTAAGTCTGGCAGACTCCAGCTAACCGTCTGGCTATGCAGGTAGCTTTTACACTCAAGAGACAAATTAGGCAAATAGGCTAGTAATAATAATTGCAGAGTGTACTGTCTGTTCTTTTGCTGTGAGTATGTCTCTGTCTAGTGCATGTTTAAATACAGGCAGTATATCAAAATGACTTTGTGTTCTGTCTTGCAATTATACTGACATCCCACAACACAGTGTTCCCTTTAAAGATGAAAAGCTATGAACAGTATCTTATAAAGCTTGACCGAATGTTATATTATGTGACTACAGATCGGTTGTGCTCTAGTACAGAAATCCCACTCTTTCCAAAACGGCAAAAACAAGCAGAAAACAGGATTACAGCTAAACAGACAACCAAATTACATAGTTGTTTTCTCTTCGTCTGAGCTACGTAGGCACTTTTTGACAATATCATTACTGACAAATAAACAATCTGAGTAATTAGCCACTCCTTGCATTGGGACTTTATCTGTGAATGCAGTTTTTTCACATCTACACCTCAGAGCTATTTTTGTAAAGCTTTGTTTTTGTACAAGGCAGAATTTGCATATGCAAACATTTAATATTTACATTAAATATATTTTTAATGTTTTTAAAGAAGTCTTTTCTGCTCACTAAACCTGCATTTATTTGATCCAAAATACAGCAAAACAGTAAAATTGTGAAATATTTTTATTATTTAAAATGACTGTTTTCTATTTGAAAATATTTTAAAATGTAATTTATTCCTGTGGTTTCAAAGCTGTAATTTTAGCATCATTACTCCAGTCACATGATCTTTCAGAAATCATTATAATATTCTGATTTGCTGCACAAAAAAAAAACAAAAACATTATTATTATGTTGAAAACAGAGTAGATTTTTCTTCAGGTTTGTTTGATGAATAGAAAGTTCAGAAAAACAACATTTATAAATATCTTTATCATCACTTTTGATCAGTTAAAAGCATCCTTGCTAAATAAAAGTATTAATTTCTTTCCTCAAAAAAAAAAAAAAAAAAAAAAAAAAAGCTCTTGGCTGGTAAATGCTGATCTTTGGATCTTTCAAATAAATGCAGGCTTGGTGAGCAGAAGAGAGTTCTTTAAATAAAACTTCTAAGAAAAAACTTACTGTTCAAAAACTTATGGCTGGTATTGTTTATGCACATGCACAATTGATTATTGTTACTGAAAATACAGTCAGATTGCAACTTCATTGTAAGTCCAGGGATTCTCCAAACGTACACTTTGCAATACAAGCACTTTTTCCAGAAACTGTCGCTAATAATACGTCATTCGTAGCGCTAACAGGAAGTGGGCTTTGCGTGTTGAGCTGACAGGAGTTCCAGATAAACTGTGACAATGCACCGAAAGAGGGAAGTGGCTCTTCTCGTTTCTTTTGTACGAGAGGTTAATCCTGCACTGAATACAGATGGCTAGGGGGGCAACAAAACCTGGCTAGGCATGGGGCTCCATTGCAAAAAAGCTTCGTTAGTCAGTTACTGGTTGCACAAATTGAATTTTAATGCATCACGGTTTTAAAAAAATGCATCAAACTAGACCTGAAAACTTGCTAGAGATCTTCAAAGATACACTTCAAAAGCAAAATGCACTGCTGTGGTAGTACTAAATACTCTAAAGTGACTGTTAATTTTTAAGAAAGAGGGAAAACTGAGGTCAGAATTCCACACCACGCTGTCAGTAACACACGGCACGCGTTGCATTCCATGCATTCCACATTCCAAAGGTCACTGCAGGAGGCCGGTGTACAGTTCTGACTACACCCTCAACAAGTAACTGCTTGATATGCAACTGCACAAGTCATACTGCCTCCAGAAGTTTGTGCAACGTGTTCAGCATTCCTGTCATGCATTAGGCGACTTTGACCATGCTAATTGTCTAATTGAATGAGTTTAGATGTCTTTATTTAATTCTATCCTAAAAGGCTCCCAAAGCCTTGATAATTGTCTTGTTATTTGGTTCTGTTCCCCAGGTGTGTCAGATCTGCCTGTTTGTCAGTGATAATGTTAGCAGAACTGCATAAATGATTGCATTTAGAATGACTTGTTTCACTTGTTCTGAACTTGATACATGCAAGTGACCATGCACACCCTCATAATGCAAAACAAATCATAAATCTACCTGCATAAAGCACACATTTGACCATCATCGACTTACCTTCATGTCGTCCAAACCTGTATGGTCACACTTTATTTTAACGTCTAATTCTCACTATTAACCACGACTTGTGCCTCAGTAAACTCCTAATTACGGCGTTTAATGACATTTAGGTATTGAATATAGGGATGTACAATATGTTCATGCAGAATATGTGCTTTAAAAGTATTAATAAACAGCCAATATGCTAAAATGCATACTAATAAGCAACTAGTTAATAGTGGGAGCTGGTCTCTGAACAAGTGTTACAGACTTTATTTCTTCTGTGGAACATGCAAAAAAAGATTTTTTTTTTTTTTTTTTAAAAAAAGAAGCATTTTTCAAAATATCTTCATTTGTGCTCTACAGAGAAGGTTTGGAATGACATAAAGGTGAGTAAATGATAATGGGGGAAAAAATCATTTTTAGGTGAAACTATGAATGAACTTGCCGTACAGACAGTTTGTACCATCAGATATCAGTAATCCATAGACATATTTACAAGAAATGTCATCAGAACTGATGTACTGTCATTTAAGTGCATGGAATATCACGTTAAGACATTTTCAGGTATTTCAGCTTGTACATTCTTTTAATTCTTTATACATGCCATTGATGTGGCAGACAAACTTAGTTTCTAGACACATGCCGTTACATGTCTTCCCGGTGCATAATTGTTAACTGTTACCCATATATGGAAGGCATTTATAACAGAAACTTCCTGGTATTTCATTGTCTATGTAAATAATTGACTGCACACAGGATGATGGACATACTTTATCTCTGAAGCATTTTAAAACATGCTGTAAATCTGACATAAGCTTCAGGAAAACTGCCATCTAAGGTAGTTTGGTTTAGACCATACTTAATGGAGAGGATACATTTCCTTTTAAAGCATATTTAATTATTCCAGAGATTATGAAAGTGCCCTTTGCGGCCAGATGGAATCCAGTGTAGAAGACCGTCGGTTATTGAGCAGGAAGAAGGCGCTAATGTGACTCAGTGTCAGCAGGGGACGAGTCCTCATTATCTGAAGCCCACCTAATCTGCAATGAGAATATTTATAGATCGTTTATGTAACCTTTCATGTGCAGCTACCGAAGGTTAGCAGAGTCTGCTAATAATACTGGAATTATGCAGCCTAACAGTTTAATGTTTGCTTTGATTATCATAATGGCACCTCTAACTTCCACAGCTCTAACATGACCCAGAGGAAGTTTTTATATCTCTTTTAAAGCTCAGCCCCATTTAGCCACTTGTTAGCAAACACCTTTTTATCCATGTAAAAGCTTTTAAAAAGTCACAGGGGGGTATTACTGATTAACAGGTTCCATTAAGATATTTTTCTAATTGACTACCATAAATGTATCAAAACTTAATTTTTGATTAGTAATATGCATTGCTAAGAACTTTATTCAGACAACTTTAAAGGTGATTTTCTCAATATTTTGATTTTATTTATTTATTTATTTGCAACCTCAGATTCCAGATTTTCAAATTGTCATATCTCGGCCAAATATTGTCCATACATCAGTGGAAAGCTTATTTATTGAGTTTTCAGATAATGATTAAATCTCAACTTCCAAAAATTGACCCTTATCCCTGGTTTTGTGTTCCAGGATCACATATGACGTCTTATGGTCAAACATGAAAGCGCTAATGCAACTGAGTATCTTATTATTTTAATGTTCTTTGAGGTTTACTTATAATGTTAATATAGTTTTTTTTGCACAAAACAAATATGTGTATTTGTATTTTCAACCCTCATTTTGACCCTCTGTCTGAAACGACCTGTTTTCCTTTAAGGCTTCCTTAAGGCTTCTCAGTATATCGGCCACTGTTATGATTGGCTAACATTATAGGAAACTTTATTCATGCCCCCTTGCTATTGCATGTGTGTTTTGACAACATGGTAAAAACATGTCTTTTCCAGACAAAGCATTATTAAATAATTTACTTACCGTTTGTGATGCAGCTGCAGTCAGATCTAGTACCTAGTATGTTTCTTTGTGAAATCTCCATGACACTGTGCCTTGTTTACAAAACAAAATGCTCCAATCAATCCTCAGACACAATCCAAGATGCCATTAAAAATAAACCATTCGCTTGTGCCTTATGGTGCGTTCACACCAGAAGCAAATAAAGCATTAAGCGCGAGTGATTTACATGTTAAGTCAATGCAAAGACACGATAGACATCCTGCGGCGCGAATTAAGCATTTCGGGTGTTTGCCGCGCGTATGTATGTGGATACCCAGAGCTGTACGATACATCTTCGTACTTTTATAGAAACAGGAATAAAATGGATCTTGCTGGGAAGAAAGTGAATGAGGTGGTCGGACAATCTGGTAAGTTGTAAAAAAAACGCTCTATAAATATTGATGGAGCTATATAGATATTGATGGACTGATCTGATGGACCCAGACACGGCACCAAACGAGTCTATGCCATTTTTCAGCCTTCCATAGCACATAAAGCGCAGCTACCCTCTCAACAAAATCCATGTCAGCCATTTTGCAACGAGACTGGAGCTGCCTGGCAGAAGCCCCTTCCATGACGTGAATTTGCATCTGTTGTGAAGTGAATTTCATGCCCGAATGAAGCGAGTAAACTCAATGTTCAACTCATGTTCAAGCGACCAACTACACGTGAATAGCGTGATTTATTCGCGCAAGTCGCGTCTGGTATGAACGCACCATTACAGTGGGGTCCTTCTGATATCTGTACAAAGACACAAACAAGCTGTTTAAACCAGACGCGTTAAAGCGAACAATCTTTCACTCTATTTGTCCTATTGACAACTCAAGCGCGTGGACTGTCAGAAAGTGAATGCGCATTGGTATACTGTATCCAGCATACACAAGATAGCAGCAGTGATTGTAATTTCTGCTTTTGACGCAACACTCGCATTCAGGTGTCAGTTGTTAAGCGACTTAACGCCAGTGGTGGGGCCTATGGTGAGAAGATGACTATTCGTCAATACCTTGCTCTGGAGGCAGTGCTTATGCAAATACACCCGGGGGATGTCATCTCGCACCTCAGATTCAAAATGAGCTGTTTTTAGAGCTTCATTAAATAAATGCTTTGTTTATAATAAGTGGGACATTTTAAGCTATGAAACTTGCACAATGTTTTAATGGTACAAAGACTTCTTATATGCCAAAAGATCAAGGCAAATTTGAAAATTGATTTCTCATGTCATGACCTCTTTAAGCAAGCTGACATGAAAACTGCAGCAATTTAAAATAAGGTTAAGTCGCAGATGCTCAACACACAGTCATCTTCATTAAAAGTAGTAAGACTAAATTTTCTTATGAGTGCTGATGCCGCACTCTGTTCTTGTTGCGGTCTATGACCTCAAAATTAGTTGATGACGAATAAAATGCTGAGCATATCAGTTGCTTTCCTTGACGTGAACCCTGTCAAATTTGCATATAGTGTGGGAATTGAAGATGGGATTTATAGCTATCGGTTTTGTCGAGACACATTTATGTGGTCAAGTGTAGACAATTTTAACCAAAAAAAAAACACATTAATTAAGCAGGTGTAAACAGGCCCACAGTGTTGACCACAGACTTTAGCCTTTAACCAAAAACCCATTCAAAAAATTCACTGAAGTAAGAACGAAGCACCTAGAAAGTGTTAAACTTCCTTTTGGGTTTTGGCCTACAAAAATACATCATCCCTGCAACACTATGGTAGACAAATTGTTTGGTTTTATTTTGTTTTGCTGGCTAATAGTGGTACAATACACCAGTGGCTGACTGGTCATGCAATCAAATATTTTGACTCCTATTGTGCGACCCACTTGTGTGTAAAATAAAACAATTTTTAAAGCTTATAATACATAATTGTACTAAAAAACAGTTTTTAAAGTTTTAAAAACAAAAATACTGTCATAATACTATTACTCATACTATTATTCATTATATACAAATTAATGTGCAAATTATATGAGCACACCTTTAAACAAACATGCCCAACTGCACTGCATTTAATCTTACTGCTTTCTGGGAGAAACATCTTAAATATGAAATATATAAAATATGAAGTTTAGATGAAGACACATTCATATAAACCTTGCCCCCAAAAGTTACAATTTACTCACTGACCCACTCTCATCTTGTTCCAAATCTGTATGGCTTTTTTTTATTTCTGCAGAACACAAAATAGGATGTTCTGAAAAATGTTTTAACAATGATCAACAACAACTCCATGCCTTTTAATGTGCTGAAAAAAACAACAACACTGAAACACTGCACAAAAAAAGAAGTCACACAGGTTTGAAACAACATGAGGATGTGAACGATTCCTTTAAGTAAGTGTGCTTAATTAAATTTTACATTGACATTTTCTGCACAGAAGTGCAGAATTAGCATTACAGAATTAGTATGCTTTATAGTCAAGGTAAGGTAAAACATGTTGTTTTTCCAAACAGGATTAGTGCTAAGGAGAAAATGAGTTTGTAAGGGAGGATGTGTCTGCATGACAACTAGAGGAAGGCCTATTGTGCTAAAAACTTGCTGAACTTGAGGAGAAACAGCAAGCAAATCTAAATTCCACAGCTTTTGTTTCCAGCATCTACCCATGCCCATCCTTTACTAATGGCTTTAGTAATGCATGACTAGTTAAGGCTGTAGAGGATAGTAGTCTATCCTGAGGAGCCAGGGCAGGACGGCAATGGGTGCCAGAAGTGCATTTTTGTCACGAGACTAAATGGATTTTATGGGGAGTGTCAGAACGTACAATGTAAAATATTCATAACACGTCTTCCATAGGAAACTGTAGGTGGAGGTGGAATGTGGCATGACAGAAAGCAAGTCTTTCTTTTTCTGTCCCCCACATCCCGTCTCATCTGCCCCCTCCTAAATCAGGTTTGTGCAGGGCAGACGATAGGCTTGGGGAATGTCTCAGGCTTTGATCACCTGATAGTGTGATAGTAGTGAATTGTGTGTGGGCTGACGTAAAGCCATTCACACTATCACCACCGATAAAAATCATGCAGAATGCTGACCGAATGATTTAGTCATGCAGTACAACTGTCCCCTTATGCGCATACCACGAATAAACACTAACACACACTGTACGGTCTGGTAGTTGCAATGAAAGTATGAATCATCATCACTCTTTATACTGCTGATACACATGGCAACCTTTCAAGCGATGTTGCCAGGCAACATTACTGAACCTTTGCAGTGAGACATAGGACGTCTGTGCACTACTAAGGCTGCTATTATTGCTGCCCAATGCACGATCCCCTCTGTAAAGTGTATATTTGCATTAAGAATGTGCAGATATAAAAATATGTTTACATACATTTGACTTTTAATACTGTGTTGTTACCTGATTGATCCACAGCTGTTTTTTTTTTTTTTTTTTTTTTGGTTTGTTTGTTTAGTAATATTTGTTCATGAGTCCCTTGTTTGTCCTGAACAGTTAAACAGCCTGCTGTTCTTCATAAAAATCCTTCAGGTCCTACAAATTCTTTGTTTTTTCAGCATTTTTGTGTGTTTAAACCCTTTCCAACACTGACTGTATGATTTTCACACTGAGGACAAATGAGGGACTCATATGCAACTATTACAGAAGGTTTGAACACTCACTGATGCTTCAGAATCAGGGGTGTAAAGCTTTGAAGGGAATGAAGATGTGTATATTTTTCATATTTTGCATAAATATCATATTTCTTTCCATTTAATACTGCCCTTTAGAAAGCTTGTACTTGCATGTTTCCCAGAAGACAAAATTTATCCTTAACTTCAAATTCAAAATGTTTTCACCCCCCCATCAGTGAGCATTTGACCCTTCTGTAATAGTTACATATGAGTCCCTCAGTTGTTCTCATTATGAAAAGATGGATCATACAGTCACTGTTGCAAAGAACAGCGGGCAGTTTGACTGTTCAAGACAAACAAGGAACTCATGAACAACTATGACTAAAAAAAAAAAAAACACAGCTGTGGATCATTCAGGTAACAACACATTATTAAGAATCGAGCGTATGTAAACTTTTGAACAGGGCTGTTTTTATAAATTCAACTATTATTTTCTCTTGTGGACTATATGTAAAAGTATTTTATGTGAAATATCTTATTTAAGTCAGTACTAAATAAAAAATAACATGCATTTTGTATGATCCCTCTTATTTTGGTAAAATAATTAACATTTTGGAGATTGCGCAAGGTGTATTTAAACTTTCAACTTCAACTGTATCAATAAGCTTAGAATTATTTCATATTGA
Source organism: Labeo rohita (assembly GCF_022985175.1). Taxonomy (NCBI): domain Eukaryota; kingdom Metazoa; phylum Chordata; class Actinopteri; order Cypriniformes; family Cyprinidae; genus Labeo; species Labeo rohita. Next base: position 26,444,392 of record NC_066870.1, read on the forward strand.
TGGATGATAATAGATAAATAGATGATATTAAAATCATAATTATTTTGTCAACAAAAATAAGGCCACGTTCACACAGCAACAGAATATGGATGTCAAAACCGTATTTGAGTCCTAAATACGGTTACGTTCACACACGGTGCGTCTCATTCAGCTCCCTTGTTCAGTAGTCAGGGCACTGATCATGCATCACCGATGCATTGTGAACACGATATACTGATTTACGAGCTCGAGAGCTAGGAAGCTGATTGAGATGCAGCCACAGTACGGTTATTTACAGGTGTGACAACCGTATTCTATAACTGGACTCACACCTGTACATTTTCAGGACTCACAACTGCATTCTTGGAACACATGTGCTGTGTGAACAGAACAGGACTGGACAACTAGTTGTCCGTCACTTCATAAAGTGTTAGAGAGCCACTCTGCCGCACAAACGTACATCTATCGTGTGCTGCGTGGTTTATTTTGTGGTTTCTGTAATTTACAGTGATGGAGAAATGAGCTGTATGTCATCTGAAAGTTTTATATCCAGTCTCCCCCGGACATTTCGAGACTCACACCTGTAAGTAAGTAAGTAAGTTTGTGTAGCAAAAACACATTAAATTGATGAAAATTGACCGTAAATACATTTACATTGGCTCTATTTCAAATAAAATAGCTTCTTATTTATTATAAAATGTTAAGCCATTTTCCACAAGTTGATATGATTCTTTAGGGTCTTCGTGAAATATCTGTAACGTACTTTGATTAAAATTCCTCCATGGTTGTGTAAAACAACACTTTTTACCTTGTCAAAAACACCTCAGAGTTTTGGTGCATGTTTGGTGCATGTTATATATATATATATATATATATAGATATATATATATATATATAACATACAACAAAATACCCCAGGGATATATCATACATATCTAGCATTGTACCTCAATTTGAATATGCAATTAGACTGCACATTATTCTTGCTATTTTTGTTGTTAACGGACAAGATATTTTCCAAAATCTGTTCTAAAAATTCTAAAATGTCAAAAAAAGTTACACAATCCTCTGCTTGGCTGCAACTTTGTTTTGCTCTGTTTTGGCCACAAATTTTCCAGCGTCTGCAACGCAGTAGCTGTAGTAAACAAAAGCAAGCATGCATACACTTGCACATGCTCACGGATCAGTCTTAAGCTCTTAAGACAATAAGTATTGCTTTGCAACTGCGTGTTAATGATACAGACTCCGTCCTAGCAAAACCAACACCTTTGCAGTGTGCAAAACAACAACAGCTGATGGCGGTCACTGTCATTTTTTCACCACAAAAACACTGTCTGTCCCTCATAATCCCCCTTGTATTTTTGGCCCCACCCTGCCGCCTTCTCTCCAAGCTCGTACATAAAGATCAGCTATTTTTTGCTGTATGCATGTTTAGTCACCTGCAGCTGATTAAAAGAGTAAATGCATGCCAAAACAAAACAAAGAACCATGTCCCCATAGATGACCTCCAGCATAACTTTTTCTCCCTCTCTGTCTCCTGTGGTTGTCAATGTCTGCACACACACACTTCACTTATGTAACATCCCCAGTTTCATGTACCACCCTGAGCTCTGTTGTCCTCCTCTGAAAAGAGCAGCTGAGTTGGGAGGTGTTTTGGCCCTACCCAGCACTTTCCTTTAATGTGTATTTGACACATGCTTGGACTCCACTCCCTCCGTACTCACATGTCAGGGCAGAATACTACAAGCACACCGTCACACTCACTCACATGCTGCTCCAGGTTGTTTACCATGTACCGGCTGCTGGTTGGCTGAGTCACTCTGGCTTTTTTTAAACACTCAGATTGTTCCAATTTCACTTTTGCACTGTTTATTCTCTATTTCATGTCTTTTTTTAAAAGATATATGTGCAGTAGTGTATATATGACCTATGAACTCTCATGCACAAAAACAGATCTGCAGACTTGTTGTATAGATGGCTGTGATTAGAAATATTTGTGCAAGCCAACAGTATTATGTAAGATATTGTCCATTTCAAAAGGTGCATAGCATGAATAACGTTAAAAGCATTGCAAAACATGTGCACCTAAAGTTGAAATGTGCAGGTTTTTGTTGTTGTTTTTGTTTAACCAATATCTGGTCACAACTTTGCTATCAAAAAAGTGTATCAACAAAAATAATCATTACGTATTATATATTCATGCTTACCAATAGTAGTATAATAGTAATAATAGAGCTAAACTATTATAATTATTCATATTATTTAAATATTTTTAATAATCTGTTCATATTGCTGTAGTCTAATAAGTAATTATTGTGCATATGACAAACCCTATTTAACTGGCAGCATTCATCCAGTTTTCCCTGAGTTTGCAAGACTGAAACCCTGTGACAGGAGGTTGTCCAGATGAAGGTCGAAGGGAAAACCCTTTCAGCCACTGAAAGAGAAGTTAATCATTCCAAATCTGATTTCTTGAATATTGCAGGTTTACAATGACACTAATTCATTTATGTCCCCCAAAAAGGCTGGTTGTCCGTGTAAGAATATTGCATGAGAAGACAGGATAATACATGACTCTCAATGGTGGAATCGGTTCAGCACTGCAGCTGGAATTGCTTGCCAGTTCATTGCTGAACAGGGAAAAGATTTAAACGTTAAAGGATTTCAAAATGCCCCAAAACTTATTTTTGCATTTAAAATAAATAAATAAATTTGTGGGTCAGATGTTGTAACATTTTGTCTTTATTTTATTTCATCGTTTTCCGATATCTGTGATTTCTTGAATATTGCACATTTACAATGACACCAATTCATTCAAGCCCCCCAAAAAGGCTGGTTGTCCATATAAGAAAAATGCAAGAGAAGACCGGATAATGCATGACTTTCAATTGGGAATTGGTTCAGCACTGCAGCTGGAATTGCTTGGCAGTTCAATACTAAACAGGTAAAGGACTTAAACATTAATGCACAAGGGATTTCAAAATGCGCCAAAACTTATTTTCACATTTAAAATAAATTGGTGGGTCAGATGTTTGTGACATTTTCACTTGCTTACAACAAATCAATCAAGCATGTATAATAAACAGATTGGTATCAATGCAGAGTAACATTTTGACTTTATTTTATTTAATCAACTTTTTCCGACATCTGTGATTTCTCGAATATTGCAGGGTTACAATGACACTAATTCATTCAAGTCCTCCAAATAGGCTGGTGGTCTACGTGAGACAAATGCGTGAGAGGATATGTTAATGCACAGACTCTCAATCGGGAATTGGTTCAGCACTGCAGCTGGAATTGCTTGCCAGTTCAATGCTAAACAGGAAAAGGACTTTTTTATAACATTAATGCACAATGGATTTCCCCAAAACTTATTTTTGCATTTAAAATAAATAAATAAATTGGTGGGTCAGATGTTTGTGTGACAGTTCCACACTTGCATTTACAACAAATCAGTAAAGCGTATATAATAAACAGATCAGCATCAGTGCAGAGTAACATTTTGTCTTTATTTTATTTCATCTACTTTTTCCGATATCATCATTTTTAAACAGCAATATCCACAAAATATTAACAGTGTGCAAGAAAACATGATTTATGGCACATCCGAGAAGAACAATTACAAAAAATAGATATATTTCTTCATAATCAAGGCAGAAAGATACATATGCATACACAGGAAAAAACACAAAGTAATGGGACAGGCTGAGATTGAAATCTACTGGCTAAGGACTCAGCTACAGATATTACCCACACAAAGCCTAAATCTCACCTCTCATGGTCATGAAAGAGCTCGATGGTGTGTGAAGTCGAACGACGTTTGGGGAACGAGGAATTGAGGTTAAGGTATCACGGCCTCCTCAGCACCTTAAATGTTCTCGCTGCACGCAACGCAAATTCGTCCTCGTCCTAACAGGTCTCACAACGTAGAAATGCCGCGAAATGATATTAAACCTAAGTGCGGGGGAGTTGTTAGCATACTTAAGGTAAACGCTATACATTGGAGCACAGTGTATCCCAACACCGTGAGTCAAGAGGGTGGAGAACTCAAGCTAACTTAGCTCAGCTGACTTTCACAGTGTTTGCTCCAGTGTAATACCATCAAACGTGGTACAGCAAGTTTGGTTGGTGGCTGGTCGAGTGCTAGCTTTATTTTAAAACTAGCTTGGCGCATTTGAGCACTTTGCACGTGTCCAGAAAGGCTTCATCCTAATGTGGACTGCTTGCAATAACATCGTTATTTATCGTTCATTTATAATCCTTCATCTTTATGTAATACGGTTCTTTGTCTCCTGAAGTGTCTGTCTTTCTCCAGTTATCTGAAATGCATAAGCCACTACACTGCTCTGCTCAGGCTTAACAGGAAGTGATGTCGCTGGAGCAGCTCTGTCCACTGATGGGCAGCAGCGTGATTCCGTTGATGAGTCACAGCACTCGTGACCTCCACACGCCTTAGTCATTCTGAATACAGGAGCTGATGACAGCATCCCGTGGGCTGAGAGGAGCAAAGGCCCCCTCTGTCCCACTACGAGCCCCGATTTCCTGCACTATGTTGTTATTTTCCAGCATTTGAAGCGGGACAATGGGGGAATTCTGTTTTTAGCACTTAGCTGAATACTGAGAGTGACTGTTTGAGGACTGTCACACACAAAACCGTCACTCCAGAAGATTGTGCATCATGTGCTGGGTGCACAGTAGACATTCAGAGTTGTGGGTTGACCTTGCCCCTCATCTTTTGCATGTGACTGAGCCAAACCCGATGGCCTGTTGCATAACACTGCACATCTTGCTCTTTAGACTTAACAACACGGACCACCTTGTGAAAGGTGCCTCGAACAACGCCTTAAGCACCTTGTGTGGGCATTGTGTCAACAATCCATTCCACATTCCCTCGCAGGGAGCAGGTAACCTATTTACTATCACATGTACAAGCACTGGAGCTGTCCGTCAATTCCGTCGCTCGCATCTTTTGCCTCGCCTTAAAGAGGACAAACCGAATGGTTAAATATGAATGATGGAAGAAACGGAAATCTTACACAAAGATTACAAAAAGATAAAACATCCACAAAAAAAATGAATGCGCTTTAGTTATCAAACACTGTACAGTATCATACTCAATGACCAGATTCCATGTTTCCATAGAAAGAAGAAATTGGAACAAACAAATCCAAACAGCTATTCTCAAAGTTAACACCTCTGAACATATCCAAAAGAAAGTTTATACATTTTTTTTTTCCTTCTATATGGATTTTACAATCAAGTTTGGTTTCAGAGAAAAAAAAGAAGTTGGCCTTTGCAGGGGCTTCGACTTTCTAAATTTTATGGGGCACGTCCAAGCCTCTGCTAGTATTATTTGATACCAAATTTTGGCCTTCAGTTATATTTGACCACAAATGCTGTTTTTTATATTTCTAATTTATATAGAACTGCACTTTAGGAGGGGACTGGGAAGGATATTATTAGGTAAATATATTTTCTGCATTATATAAAATTATTCCTTTATAACTTAGTGTTTGAGGATTTTGAAATATAGTATAAACACTAGAAAAAAAAAAACAAAAAAAAAAAAAACAAAGCATTAAGCCTAATGAGTTTTTATCAATGTAAAGAAAAACTACAGCTCACAAACGGACTGAGAAATAAAAATGTAAAAATATTGGCAACTCTGGTTAATGTCTTGAATCCCTTTGTAAAACATGAAATGTGCTGTTTGTTTTGATAAACTAAGCATACCTGGATTCAATTTTGGCCATACAAATCTAAAATGAACCTTTAGCTTGCAGATTCGACGTAACAATGCAGGGTTAATACTGAACAAGCGTTTACCACAGTGTGACTGGGCTAGCCAGCTAGTCAGTCAGCATAATCATGACTGTCTTCATCTACTCTCCACCATCACCTATGGTAACAAGGTCAGCCGCTGCACTGAAAAACATGCTGGAGTATCTCTCAGTCTCTGTGTGATCTTTTGAAATAGTTTCCAAATTCGAAATCTGCCACCTCCTGTTAAGTACATCTATATGCATGAATTTAGACAGCCGCGCTGTGCAGATTCATTCATATAGATTCACTCAACGCCGGGCTACATGACGCTAGGTATTCCGATATTGCCCCTTTTTGTTTTTTACCGAGAGAGTGTGGCGTTTATTTTCTGGAGAATACTGTGGATCCCAGGTAAAAAGAAGTGTTGGACTGAATTGCCCATTGACTGGGGATGGGCAGCGGTTAAAGAGGGACTGGGATAGCTGGCCTAGACAGAGTAGCTATAGAATGATGCAAGGCTTCTTGTCTTTGAAAGGATTCTCTGAGGTGGGAACCCCCACCAGCAGAGGGTCACTGCGGGCATGCTGCTCACAGTAGCTCATGAGGTCTGCAGCAGCCTTAGACACCTGGGAAAAAGAGTGGAAGAGAGGGAAATGGTGATACAGAAGGTTTTCATTTTATGTCATTTTCCTGTACATCACTTTCAAAAAACATTGTGACAGTGACACAATAATATTTAGTTAAAACAGTAAAAGGACATTCAGATTTTATACAAATATGTGCACTGCCGTTCAAAAGTTTTTATGTTTTTTAAAGAATTCTCTTATGCTCATCAAGGCAGTGTTTGCTTGATCAAAAAAAAACAGAAAAAAAACAGCAATAAATGTTAAATATTATTGCAGTTTAAATTCTATTTTAATATATTTTAAAATATAATTTATACCTCTGACGCAAAACTGAATTTTCAGTATTATTACTCCAGTCTTCAGTGTCACATGATCCTTCAGAAATCATTCTAATATGCCGATTTATTACTTTTTTGATCAATGTTGGCAACAGCTGTGCTTAATTTTTTTTTTTCTTTGATTAATAAAACGTTACAAGAACAGCATTTATTTAAAAAGAAATCTAACAATAAAAGTCTTTGCTATCACTTTTCATCAATTTAACACATCCTTGGTGGATAAAAGTAAAAAAAAAAAAAGTAGTTAAATGGTAGTTTATATTGTTACAAAAGATTTCTATTTTAAATAAATGCTGTTTATTTATTAAAGAATCCTGAAAAAAGTATCACAGGTTTCAAGAAAATTTTAAGCAGCAAAACTATTTTCAACACTGATAATAAATCAGCATATTAGAATAATTTCTGAAAGATCATGTGACTTTGAAGACTGGAGTAATGATGTTGAAAATTCAGCTTTGCATCACAGGAATAAACACAGAAAACAGTTATTTTACGGTGAAATAATATTTCACAATATTACTGTTTTTGCTGCAGTAAATGCAGCCTTGATGAAGAAACTTCTTTACAAATACATTAAAAATCTTACTGATCCCAAACTTTAAACTGCAAGTAAAGTACTTAATGGCATTTTGTGTAGCATTTTCTGTTATTTAGTTAATGTTTATTGCATTATTTTTGTGATGCGTTACCCTGATGAATTGTGTATGACCCTGTGAATCGTCTACATATGAATATTAGTCATGATTTATGGACAGGGCACTTAAGATGAACTCTGATTCATCAAGTGGCTTTCTATTGTGCCACCTTTAATATTATGGTGGTTCATTTTAAGTTGAAAAGTAGATTTTAAGCAGGTAGCACTAATATTTTGTTTTAGTCCTGTTCTTCATGTACATACTATGTACTTATTATAGTAATTACAATAACTAGGTACTAACCCTGAACCTACCCCTAAACCTAACCCTACTCCATGTAGTTACCTTATATTACCATAACTTTCTTAGGTAGGTAAGTACATGGAAGTGCACATATTGTACTGTAAGTGTAAATCATATAATGAACTATTTAGACGTAAGGTGCAAAACAAACCCTGTCACAGGGTTTTGATAGTGCATTTCTGACACAGCTGTCATTTACATAATATTAGACAGGATTATTCAAACAGTTTTTGAAATCATGTGTACCTTGATACGTTCGATGCCTGCCTCGATCCTCAGCTGCTCCACCAACTTCCTGGCCTGGGCTATGTTATTAGTCGTCGACATTCTCTGCCATCGGTTATCGTGCCGAATAAAAGGAGAAAATTCTACAACAAAACAAAAATGCAGCAAGATTAAAACGGAAGCAGGATTTTAAGCATATACAGTATCATGTATGGACAATGTATGTGATAAATGAGATAACATACTACATACTTTTATAAGACAGTAGGACGGTTCACACATACAGGCTTAACAGGTAAATTACTGATCAATTACTATTTAGAGCTCATGTATGAACAAGACCTTTTCAAAAAAAAAAAAAAAAAAAAAAACTGATGAATCAGTTCTGGGAATATTCTGGTATGAGGAGTTATAACATTCTGAATTGCACTGACTTTCAATATATGAATAAAAACAGTTGAAACATTCTTTTGTGTTGAGCAGAACCCAGTCAGTCATATAGGTTTTATTTTCGGGGGGAACGATACCTTTAAATAGCAATCATGTCTGTTAACTCGATAAAGTCAGGCCTCCAGAATAGTTTAGCTATATAAATGATATACATGTAAATCAAGATATCTGTCTGACAGCTCCGACCACACAAATACCCAGCAACATCAGTCCAGACCACCCAGTTCAGGGGGCCCATCAATCAGACTAACGGTACAACTGAAAACAGGTGCGTCTGTCCTCTGAGGCTAAACACAGAGGCTTATCTTCTCCCTCCTTGTTTTAGGACCAAGTGTTTTTACAAACAAAAACGTGGGGGACAGATAGGCATGTGGCCTTAGAATAAAATGAGTAAAAAAAAGTTTAATAAAAAAAAAAATCAGTAACACATTTTTTTTTCTTCTAGGATTCTGGCAGTTTGAGGATTTGGCACAGTTTTTCCCTGATTGTGCCTTTATATTAATCAGAATGCATGAAACGGTTGCAGAACTGCTGCATTTTAATTACGATCCAAACAAGCATGCTACATATAGCATGCTCAGTTTTTGATGTAAATTAGACACCATCTAAATAATAGGGAATCTACCTATACATATCTATAGTTGAACCTGCATGAATGGTCATGTGACATGTTTTCGTTGGGTAGTGTGGACTGAGATTGTCTCTGAAACAGTGAAAACACTAGTGTGGACGAGGATCATTTTCATTTTAAAATGCCATTTTAAAACGAAAACGCACTAGTGTAAACAGGGCCTAAAAATGCAAATTCACTCTCTGACAGCAGGTGGCACTATTGGAACAGCAGCAATACAGCATTTCCTTAAACTTTTCTGAAGACAGTCAGTTCCCCTGAGATGCATTCATATAAACCCCTCACCCCAGTATATTTTGCTCATTGTGCGCAGTGAGCACAGTGAGCTTGATCTGCCTGCTACAGTATTTTCTCCTCTTTGTGTCAATCTTCAGTGACTCTGGCTTCCGTTAACAAGCATTTAAAGTTGGTTTATTAGCCAAGTTAAGGGAATTAATATTAATATGTTATAATAATAATAATAATAATAATAATAATAATAATAATACGTTTTCCAACCATTAGTCAGAAGTGTATGCAGCTAACAGGGATCTTCTCTCAATTCATGACACTGTATGTCGCTTAGGCAAATTTTCATATTGTTTGCATAATTCAAACCGGTTTACCGTTTGAACCGGTATATCGCCCAGCGCTACTTCACAGCATAAATCGTTCTGACCGTGCTCATGTTAGGGATTTGCTCAACGCAATCCTTTCATACCGCTGCATCCTCCAAAGGGTCATTTTAAGAACCACTTAGCAGCACCAAGTAAGTTTTAATATCAGCACACCCACAGAGAGGTGACTATCAAAGTAACCGCAGAAACGCAGGAAACACTGGAGGCAGTGAAAGGTTTGGTTCTTTCTAGAGACAAACACGCTCCTTGTACGCCCCCCTCCCTTTGCTCCACACGTGCGCTCTCCTAAACCCGCGCTGCACCCCTGGCATTCCAGGACGTTCCTAGAAGGGGCCGTAAGTTCTAAACATATGTTGCTTAGTGCCTGGGCTTTGTCTTCTCACAGCAAACACAGTCTCTTTCACGGCTCCGTGTGCTGCATTCCAGGAAATGGGCACAGCGGCCCTGCATACATAATTGCAGCACTCTAGAATACATTGGCATATTCATTCAAACATACAGGTCTCATAAAGGACGATGTCTCTCTGCACAGTTTTTTTCCAACCACATCTTCCTTTTTTTAAAAAGAAAACCCTCACAGGAAAACTGTAAGACTTGCATAGACAGAGCCATAGTGTGTACCAAGTAGGCTCCATGTAGGCTGCAGTGATTTAATCTCATCTACTGGAAAGAAGTACATTTTATATGCACAAATGTGAGAAATGTAGCTTAAATGGGTCATGACATGAGAAATGAAATTTGCCTTGACCTTTTGGCACATAAGAGGTCTTTGTACCATTGAAACGTCCTGCAAGTTTTATAGCTTAAGACATTCTCCTCATTATAAACAAGCATTTATTTAATCAAGCTCAAAAAATGGCTTGTATGGATCTGAGGTGTGAGATGATGTCTCCTGGGCACAAACATTCGCATAACCACAAATGTCATCTTCTTACTATAGGCCCCGCGCACTGGCGTTCAGTCGCTTAATGGCTGATCACTTGAAAAGGCTGAATGCGTATAGAAATTACAAACAGAAAATAGAAATTACGATTACTGCCGCTATCTTGTCTACACCAGATACAGTATACAGATCGCTTTCTGACCACAAGCTTGAGTCTGTCATCAATAGGACAAATGAAGTGTAAGAACGTTCGCTTTGATGCATTTGGTTTAAGGAGCTCGTTCACATCTTTGTACAGATATTACAAGGATCCCAGTGTAAGGAACAAAAGGATAGTTTATTTTTAATGGCGTACCATATCGTGTTTAAGGATTGATCAAAGAATTTTGTTTTGTATATGAGGCACAGTGTCAAGGAGAGTTCACAAATAAAAATATGTTGACAGAAGAAGCGGTACTAGATCTGACTGCAGCTGCATCACAAACTGTAAGTAAATTATTTCATAATGCTTTGTCTGGAAATGACAGTTTTATTTTGATTATGTTATCAAAACACTCATGTGGAACAGGGAGGGGCCATTGATACTGTTTCCTACGCGATGACGTAAGAAAAACATTACAGTGACCGATTGCTAACAAGCCCTAAAGGACCCGCCGCTTTAAAACAGGTTGTTTCAGGCAGAGGGTCAGAATGAGGGTTGAAAACATTCATTTTTCCACGTTTATTTGTTTTTTGTGCAAACAACTTTATTAACATTATAAGTAAACCTCAAGAAATATATTAAAAAATGATAAAAAAAAAAATATGTCATGATCCCTTTAAGTTTATTTGGGAATGAATAAGAATGCTGCAAATGAATTCTTGGCAATTTAACTGCTTTGCAGTTTGCAACTAAAAGGGTGCTTGCAAAAGTGAATCAATACAGATGCATTATACTTTCAGCACTACAACAAACAGCCTACACGCCAATAAAAAATTTAATATTACACCAGTGGAGATTAAAACAAGGTGGTGTATTACAGAAAGTGTATTTACATGTGCAGTTATTGTCAAGCTACAACAGTTTTTGTGCATAGTCCATGCACAGTCTTCATCTGTGTAATCAAATATTTGAAGGAGGAAATGCATGTCTAACATACACTCACATTATCAAGATCTGTTTGACTTCACTTCATTTTAACAATGTCCTTACTACCTTTCTGGGCCTTAAACGTGTCAGTTGCATTGCTATGTATGCAGGGTCAGAAAGCTCTCGGATTTCATAAAAAAAAAAAAAATCTTAATTTGTGTTCAAAAATGAACAAAGGTCTTACGAATTCGTAACGACTTAAGGGTGAGTAATTAATGACAGGATTTTCATTGTTGGGTGGACTATGCTTTTAAATACAAGGATTAAGTTTAAACAAAAACGTGATATTAAAGTATACTTTAGCTTAACTATAAATGCCAGTACATTCAGCAGCACAAATTTATCATATTTCAAATGCAGTTAAGAAAAATACATATTAAACAGGCCTGAAATGGGTCAAAAACACTCAAGTTCAGCTAATTGCATCTAGTATAAAAAAAAGTAACTAATACATTTTAATTTTATTGCAATTAACATGCAATTAAGAGTTTTAAAACAGTAGTATATTATTTTAAAACATATTACTTATATAACACATACTTGTTTTAAAATTGTGCTAAGTTATACTTTTTCACAAGGGGTTATGTGCTCACAGATGTGCATTTATGAACATGCTTGTTCCGAGAGGTTTAGACCATGTCACAAGGCACCACTAAGTGTGCTGCACTTCCTATGGATCTTTATTTTCTCTTCAGAGTCAGTAAGGATTATTAACCCTTATCCATGACTTACAAACACACACACACTCCTCATTCTCTCTCTCTGAGTTGGAACCAGGCTCACGTGCAATCACACCCTGCTTGTTCACATAACTGTGCGGTCTACAGCGCCAAGGAGAGTCTCCAAAACAGGCGTCTCTTTCTCCAATCTGTGGTATTCTGATCCAGTGAGGAGGAGGAGGAGGAGGAGGAGGAAGGGGGCACTGGAAAACTGCACCCCACCCTGGAGTGCTCTATTTTAGGCAACTTTGAGCAGTTGCATATTCAACAATAATTAAACAATAATAGATATCCAAAATATATAGCGAATAAACAAAGCTTTATTTGTTATCATAAACTAACTTTAATAAATGCTGCAAAAACATGACAACTGAACGTGCAACTAACAGACCATACAACAAAATCAAGCACGCTTCCCATGCTTATTTTTCCTTCTGACTCCTTTGGTATGCCTCTGAAGCATCTGAAAAGCAAAAGGCACTGATAAATCCAGGATGCAGCATGTAAACAGTGGTCAAGTGAGAATGTGAAGTATGCATCGTTCTGTTTGGTCACAGTCTGCTCTGATATGCGTGGCTTTGCAGGCAGACTTTTTTTCTTAAGTTCAAAGTGAAACGGCAGTTCCCGCCAGCTTTCCAATCAAGCGCCAGTATTAAATCAAAAAGCCCCTGCCTCTAACGGACACCTGGTGGCAACGTGCCGGCTTGCACAGTAATCTCACCAGGCTCCAGATGCTTCCTACATTCCCGCTCTTTGAGCTCTCGGCGGGAATACCGTATATGACTGTTCTAAACAAGGAGCGTGAGGGAGGAAAGGCGGGGGGGGCGAGAGAGGAAAATAGAGAGTGTTTTGGCCGTCAACATGCCCTGACTAACGGCTCATCGTGCCTGACCAGGAAAGATCATCTCATAAAGCAACTTCCAATGAAATTTGAATCTGGTGATTATTTAGGCCATTGGAATTTGTGCCTACTCATTATACAAGCTTGTGAAAATAATAGCTCCTTCATTATTTCTAATGCTAGCTTATGCTGTACTTAGGCAGTTTAAGTTGTTACAATAATGTTTAAAATAGTATGTACATAAAGTGCAATCAAACTCATTATCTTTTCAGTGAGTCGCAGTAAACACAACAGCCATTCCTGAATTAAAGCTGATGGTCAGCGTAGTTTTTGAGGTTAACATATTTATGTAACATACTCTATTGTTCAAAAGTTTGGGGTCGGTTTAACGTCTTTGAAAAAATATCCTTATACTATTGATTAGTTTAATGCATCCTTGGTGAATAAAAATACTATTTTCTTAAAATAAAATCTTACTGACCCTCAAAATTGAGGGTACATTCAGGATTTTTAAGCTCAACTGTACAACTTTTTAAGGCCTTTTTTAAAACCTGCACAAATAAACATAATATTGCTTAAGCAGGGTAAGATAATGTCTATGGTAACTTATTAAACTGTAAAAATGACAGTAAAAAGCATGATTTACAGTTCACATACAGGTTTTCACAAAAAAACAAAACGTTCACATTTTAGCCTATAATCTAATTAAAAGTAGCACAACAAATATTATATTAATTTAAATAATCATTAGCAATCAGATATTATAGTAATTAAACTACATAAATATATTTTACTTAATTGTTACATTTTTATAATACATTAGCTTTCTGTTGATCCACCAGTTCACATTTACTCTGTGTGTTTGCAGCGTATAAATATGGGTTGATTTTCACATTAGTAGGAACCAAAAAAACATACAGACTTATTGAAAATGCAAATTCGTTCTCTGCCAGCAGGTGGCGCTTTCGGAACGGCAGATGTATGTCTGTTTCATCTGCACTGTTTTCCTGGTAAACAGGGTTGCCAAGTCCACAGTTTTCCCACGGGTTAATGGTTTGAAAGTGCATAAAGTGTACTTGACTGAAACGCTTGTACTGAAATATTCCATATTCTAACAATGATAAAACAGCGATAGATGTTAGGTTTTGTGAAGGAGCCGTTGATCTGTGCTGATGATCACTACAATATATACATTTTTAACAGTGACTGTGAAATATACACGTTATGTATGGGAATTGCACATTACGAGTTTTAATATTTGGGATATGTCGGCACCAATAGCCTTGTGGGCAGTGCGCCGACATACAGTGCAGTTGAGCCTCGGGTGTCCCGAGTTCGAATCCCACCTTGTGGACCTTTCCCAATCCCACCCCACCTTCCAGTCTCATCTCCACTTTCCTTTCAAAGAAAAATGGAAAAATGGCCTAAAAAAATCATTTTTGATTGGCTATTGAGCTAGTTTTATTATGCAGACCTGGCAACGCTGCCGGTAGCGGCAGTACACAAAAACAGCACAGCACCTGACTTTGAAATGTACAGCGCCCATGTTTATTCAATGAAATCATAGCCTTTTGAAGTTTAATCATCACATTAAGCCATATCGCAATTCTTGTCTTTCCGTCCACAAGTTCTTTGATACAACTAAATGTAAGACTTTTTAAGGACCTGCAGAAACCCTGAACACAAAGTTTGTGCAGTACGGGTTAAAGGCTCATTATTTGTCATTACAGTTTTTTTTAAAAAGCCAAAAAGCTGCAGTTACATCAGCTCTGAACCACAGTTGGTTGCACGGGGATGCAGCATTTGACTGGACAAAAATCTGTGTAATACAGCAAGAGTCATCAATATATTTGGTCAGTTTTACTAGAAGAAAAAGTCTGAATTATTATGCTAAAAGTAAATTCTATCAATGTTCAGGAGTGTGCTAGCAAACAAATTTGCCTCAATGCAAACACACATGGACTAAAAGCCACGTCCTAAATGCCAGCTAACCACCAATTATTCAAAGTTGAAAGTAAGTACATTTGCACATTTTTACTTATGTAAGAAAAAGCAGCAACATCAAAACACTGCTGTTTGTCTTAACATTGTGTCCATTTTGACGCAGGAACATGGGCACAGTAGCGTGAGTTTGAGGCATGACTGTCTTGTTTTTTAATCCGACTGCAGACAGAGAATGTGCAAAACATTAATTATTTTTCTAATTCATGGTAATTCATGAGTTCATGGCAAGTTCACACAGTTGCAATGATCAACATGATTACGTTCCACACCCTTCCCTGTTCCTCACAGGCCCAGTCAGCTGCTGCAAAGCTTCTTACAAGAATCAGAAACTGAAAACACACAAAAGCTGCACGCACTGAAATGCCAAAAGCGTTCTCCTCGGCTTACAGGAATTTCCAGCAAAGCAGCACACTCAAAGGGGGAGGGAAACGAGGGGCATGAAAGAAAAACGAAAGGAAATGAATGGGATTTCTCATCTCCCAGCTGAGATCATGTGACAGAGTGTTTGCTCACGTCAGCATGCATGTGCACAGAAGGGGTCACAGAACGTTCGTGTGCTTGTGTCTGTCTGTGTGTGTGTGTGTGTGTGTGTGTGTGTGTGAGGGCGTGACTTGTGGGGGAAACTGACAGATGTGTAGAGAGACACAGAGACAGACAGACTCATGACCGGGCAGACAGAAAAATAGACGAGGGACAAATGACTGAAGTAGGAGGAAATTGTTTGGACAAGCTTACACAACATGTTCCCTGCAGAACCATTACGATACAGCTCTGGTAGAAAGAAAAAAAAAAAACAAAAAAAAAGAAGGTCCCTACTAAAAAGGTCCCTAGCATCAATATGGTGAGCTTAGTTTAATTACGATGATGTTGATGATGATGTTAAACTTTTGAGGTTAGGGACCGGCGCAGCGTCGCCAACACCCCACCAAAACGTTTGATCAGACAGGTGGAGCTGGCATTGCCGGTGTGTGCATCACTCCGTGGTACCTACACCACCCTGTAAAAACTTGTTTAACAAAAAGGCAGACAAAAGAGGGATTTGAGAAGATCTAAATAGCTCAAGTCAAGCCACTTTATGATAATACCTTTAAATTATCACTGAGTGAAAAATGATTGTTAAGGAATTCATTAAGCATGTGTTTAACAGCCGGAGGAATTGTAGGAATGCTGTCCTTTGTAATTTATTTTGAACGTTACATGAAGTTATTTTGACCACAAATCCTGGTTTCACAACACATGTAAGCTATAAATACTCTTAATGGGACACTAATGCAACATGCAATAGTGAACACACTATAAAACAGGGGTCTTCAAGCTTTTTAGGGCCCCTTGGTGTACAGAGACTTGATGTGCATTTTAAGTCTAACCTATAATGATGTGCGCAAGTGACCACTTAAATGCATTTTGCATGATGCTTACATTGCATAGCCGTTAAAATAAAAATTTGTATTTGTATTTAACTAATGTACAGTTAAATACAAAGTCAAATACAGTACATGTACATTATAATTTTACATTCAACATTTTGGGATTGGTCTCTTATGCTCATCAAGTAAGCATTATGAAATATTAACAATATTGTGCAATATTATTGCAATACAAAATAGTTTCTAATTTAATATATTTTAAAATGTAATTTATTCCTGTGATGGCAAAGCTGAATTTTAAGCAGCCATTAATCCAGTTTTCAATGTCACGATCCTTCAGAAATTATTCTAATATGCTGATGTGGTGCTCTTAATAATTTTGTTATTATGATGATGAATTGTAATAATTTTTCAGGATTCTTTGATGAACAGAAATTTCAGAAGAATATGCGAAATTACAATCTTCTATAACATTATACATGTTATTACTGTCTCTTTTAATTAATTTAATCTGCCACTACTTGATCCAAAGTACAAAATATTAACAATATTGTGAAATATTATTACAATATGTGTGTATTTATTTATTTATTTATTTATTTATATTTTATTTTAAATACATTTAAATGTAATTTATTCCTGTGATGCAAAGCTGAATTTTCAGCTGTCATTACACCAAGCTTCAAAGTCACATGACCCTTCATAAATCATTCAATATGCTGATTTGGTGTTCTTAATCATCGTGTTATTATGAATACAAAATTCAGAAGAATATATGAAACTAATCTTTAACAACTTAATACATGTTCTTACTGTCTCCTGTCTCTTTCAATCATTTATTCTGCCCTCACTAAAAAGACATTAATTTTATTTTATTTCTTTAAAAAAAAATGTTCACTAACCCCAAACATTTTAAAAGATATTGTACATTTATCATATATATATTTTACATTTTTTTTTATTGGAAATAATTATTATAAATTATTATATTTATAAATTATTATATATTATAAATTATTATAATATATATATATATATATATATATATATATATAACATTAATTTCCATGGAAATAGACAGACCTAGATAGCGCTTAATTTTTTTTTAACTTACAATCTGCATCACTTGCATGCAAAGAAGACATGCAAACTGACAACCACTGTGACACTTCAAAGGTGAAAGGTTCACTCTATCAGTGACAGATACTGAAAATAGGGGCAAGGTTAAATATGCACAACACCCCCTCAACAGACAATGCCAGAAGAGCAAAAAAACGTGTTCCCCTAGTGCCTTGGGAGGAGGCACCAATTTTGCTGACTCGGCAGAGAATCTGGGGTGAGGTTAAAGATGTGGGCAGGAGGAAAACCGAATGATAACCTTGCCCCTACAAAGTCTAGAATGAAGGTGACAGGAGGATGAGGTCAGGAAGTGCATGTAGCCAAAACACAAAGAACGTGTGTGGGAGAGCCATACCCTCTCCGGATCTACTTCATAGGTGATTTTTTTTTTTTTTTTTTTTCACTCATGGATGGAAAGAAAACGGAAGCATAAACAGTTTTACTGCAATGACGAAACCATTAGGTTCTCTGAAAACACAGCTAGAAATATGTGAGAAACGCTACGTGACTCAGGAAGGTGCATGAGCTGATAAACATCAGCAGTGGAACAAAAAAAAGAAAAAAGAAAAAAAACAAAGTAGTGCATCATGCCCTCTTCCTATTATGAGAACTGAGTATTTACGAGGTGGCAGAAATCATAACTGCCTTTTTATGATTCAATGACATCTAGGAGAGTAAGTCGGTCAGATCCTTTGTGACTGAGAGTCTAAAAGCAGGAGATTTGGTTCACTCACCAGGTCACTCATGCAAACATGTGGTTCCAGCATAACGTGCGTGCACACTGGACACAAACAAGGCCTTTGAGGCGAGAATCAGAGCCAGGTGCTTGGCAATTAACCATTGTGATCAGGCAGTAAACAAGCATACAGGGCAGAGCAGAGAAAGTGACTAACAGGCCTCTTTCACAACAACCGACTTCCTCCCCCGGGCCGTTTCCTTATAAGGCCAAAGGAAGCTGAATAAACGGAAATGGGGAACTCCTAAGGGCTGCGACGCAGCTTCCAGTAAGTATGAATGGCACTTATCTGGGGGATTCTGAGCCGATGTGTCTATTACCTAATATAGCATTCTGTCTGCTTTTCTGCTCCTTGGAGTAAGCAGCCGTTTTCGCTGAAAAGTGTGCACCTTGTTCCACATGTATCTTTTTTGAGCTGTGGAGAATAAAGATGTGTGGTGGAAACATTAGCCATGTTTTCCATCTCGTTCAGAACTGCGCCAGCTACGGAGACATTGTGTTTGGACTGGAAGGGTCTGAGATGGGACGCTGTGGTTGGATCTGTCCTTGTGGGAATGTACATGCGTGGAGTTTGGGAGATATTTGAGATGACGCGAGACGCGCCTGGTCAAGGCAGCCTGTGACGCAAGAGCGCTGCACATGTCTTCCCTTTTTTGCTCCCTGATAAATCGACAGCACTGCCCACTTCTAACTTATTTAGCATTTTATGAAATACGGTCGTTTCTTTGCAACGGCATTTCTTGGAGGGCGGGACAACTGTCACTCACATAAGATTGCAGCAACAGCAAACTGCAACAATTCAATGATCTAATCAATTCCCAATGGATAAACTAAAATCCCACCCAACAACAGAAGCAAGAGACATTGTTTCTGTCAAATACACATCACAATAACGGAAGAAATGACAAACTCGGTTTCTGTTTTATCACCAAATTCAAGAAATGACAATCAATCCATCAGTCAATCATACACAGAAAACCGATTTTGCATTAGTCCTCAATACTGAGTAGAAAAATTAGCAATGCACAATATTATAATTGTTCAGTACTCATAAGACGATAAATATTTTCATGATATGGTCAATAACTGACAAATGGCAGATATTAATTATATACTATTTGTCTAACACAAAAAAACTAAACAAGACTGTTTTAAATGCTGTTTTAAAGTGAATTTAGTCATCACAGCATTATAAATGTAAAATAAGAAAATAGATATTCATTTTATTAAATAATTTAAGAATTTTTTTAAATAATTTTTAAAAATATCTTTTTACAATTTTTAAATATTTTTTTTATTGTTATTAAAAAACGTATAATTTTTAAGGCTGGCATACGATTAATCGCATACAAAAAAAAAAGTTTGAGTTTGCCTAATATATGTATGTGTACTGTGTGTAATTATTATATATATATAAATACAAGCACATTCATGTATATATTTAAGAAATATTTTACAAGTATATGTATTTATTATATTTTTTATAGAATTTATATTATATATAAATAAAATAAAATAAAATATTTTGTACATAAATAAAATTTCTCTTAAATATATACAGTAATTTGTGTATTTATATACACAATTACACACAGTACACAGACATATATTAGGCAAACTCAAACTTTTATTTTGTATGCGATTAATCGTTTGTCAGCCCTAATAATTTTATCATTTTTAAAAATATATATTTATTTTTTTCATTTTTTAAATAATTTCTATAATATATATATATTTTTTTAAAAAAGATTTAATTTCAGTGAGCTTTAGATAACAGCAAAGGTAATCAATGTTGTTACTGATAACTAAAAAAATGTTTTCAGTAATTTAAATCATTTTTTAAAAAAAATTTATAATATAATTCTTTAAAGATTCAAATTAATTGAGCATTAGATAACAGCAAAGGTAATCAATCTTGTTATTGTTAACTAAATAAAAAATTGTTTTCTGTAATTGAAATAAAACTGAAATAAATGAAATATTAGAAGAAAAACTAATGAGAAACAACATAAATGAGAAACATTGCCTTGGCAATTAACTGAAATAAAGTTAAAGTACTAAAACCACTATAACTAAAACAGAAATAAAAATTAAGCTATACAGTAATATATAAAATAATAAAAATTGCACATTTTAAGAAAACTATAGTAGTATACTAAAAAAAATACTAAAATAACCTGCCTGATCTCATGATGAAAACGTACCTGTGGAAACTTTTTCGCAAGACGCGAAAAATGTACCAATAAGTACATATCACTGCAGTTTCCAACAGAAACGGTAAAACGGTAAAACAAGCTAAAATGGCATTCTTGTGATTGCGTTTTTACCTTACATCCACTTCTGTTCATACTATCGGGTAGGTTTAGATGTAGTGCAGATGGTACAGTATTTTAAAGCGTCACGGAGCATTAAACATTTCATGATGTACAAAACCAATGTCACATAAAACATAGCATATGTATGTTCACCTCTTCCAGGGAAAAAAACGAACATTCCTTTAGAGCCACTCATTGGACATTTCACATTGAAAATGTCACGAAACGTACATGGTGGTAGGTATTTTGCGTCTCGCGTAAAAATGCGCACAGATATGTTTTCATCATGAGATCAGGTTGAAAATAACACTGGAGGTAATAAGCATGCACAATTAAATATACAGTACTGAGAAATACATGTCCGATATCTACTGATAAAACATATCACTAATACTGGCCAATTAACAATTTGGCACAGACATATTGGGCACACCCAAGTGTTGCAGGACACCTGCAAAAGGCTTTGCGTAATTTAGACTCACTATCCGAACCATACAAGGCTACAAGAAAGGCTAGTGATCTTTGATCCAGATTCTTGCATTCTTACTGGGAAACCCTTCCTCATTCTTTTAAATCTGATATTAGAGTTGCAGGAAATGACAGCGTGCTGTTGTGCAGTGCCTCAGAACTCATCTATCTCTCTAAACAGACCTCTGTGCAACCTCTGTCAGATGCCAAAGTTCTGCTGACACCCTCCTCCGCTGACCGCTATGCTTCTTTACTTCAATCTGCATCCCATGACGCACATTATACGCATCTCCTCTGAGCTCTATATACACAAACAACAGGCAGTTCAACTAATGTTCTCCATTTCTTCTTCAAATATAAATACAGGCCTCTTCAGTGACTACAACATGGTCGTGAGAGAACAAACAAATAAACTTTAATGCATTTCGACCCAGTCGTTGCAATGAAAAGCTACAGTGAATTCACTAATGGAAAGCGTTCTCCTAATGTAAACATGCACTGGTGATTGAAGCAGTTATGATTATTATGCAAGCTATGTGAAGATTCCAGAATTCAGAAACGGTTAAAGGTCGACAAAAGTGCTTTGAAACACGCAGTGTTATTCTATGTGTTGATGTAAAACAGAAAGGCAGGGTGGGACATATCAAGCAGACCTGCCCCCTTTTTTAAATAGCCAATAGCATTCATTTATATCACAGCTTGAGATTGGTAAAGCCGCATTTGACAGTGTATGATAGCCACAATCTCTTCTTTATTGCTATAAAATATATCATTCTGTGTAGAATTCAAATGGGTCTGATACATTTTATGGTGCGCGCTGACTCGCATGTATGATCCGCTCCATGCTACGGATTGAGCAGACTTCTTTCACCCCAGTCGAAAGCATATTTACACTGTCTAAATCGTTCCCTATCCCCTATATAGTGCAAATTATGAGCACGTATCAAAATTTCTAAATTTTTACTAAAACTCTTAAAATTAAAGCTAGTTAAAAATGTTAATAAATAATATTTTAACAGTATATACCGTATTTTCCAGGGAAAAAAGTTGCATCAGGTCAAAATTGCATTGTGAAGAGAAAAAAAAAAAAAAAAAATCACTTATATTCCAGAAAATATGGTAAATAATACTAAACTAACACTGATGCGCAGTGATTGCACCTAATGTTAAAAAACTTTATGAAGAAAAAAAAAAATCATAAAAATATTCACACACTGAATGAAAAAAAAAATTACTGTAGAATCAAGATAAAGGAAAAATATTTTACGTAATTATGTTATAACATTTTACATCATTTGTTTAATGGTGTCTTTTAAATGGCAACTCCAATTAAATAAAACACAAGCAAAACAGCGATGCAAGCTTATTAACATTATTACGGTAGTTCATTGTTTTTCATAAACCATCCATCTCATGCACACATGTACACAGACCAACAAACAACATGTCATGTAGTCAAGAATAATTCACACAATGATTAAAATGCCTCCTCTTGGGTCGAACAAGTCATTATTGTACGAGAGAGACGTTTCCTAACTGAAGCACATGGAATCAATTGCTCATGACTTGTAATGGAGACAAATCTTGATAATTACTATGGCAGGAGTGGAGGCAGCTTTATTAAAGTGACCATTCACTAATGTCACACGGTTTTATAAATGGTGACCAAGGGGGAGAGAGAGAATGAGCCGGTATGTTTAGAGTCGGTCTGAGGCCGCTCTCAGCGTCTGCCGCCACCTAAAACAGCAGGGCATTAGAGAGATATACGGCAGGGCATTTCACACCTCTGCCGTGAAACTGCGTAAAGCAGGCGGTTCACATGCACGGCAGAGGATTTCTGACCTGGTCCTCGTTGGACCCCTGCTGAGAGGGGCTGCTGCAGATATCAGCTGCACAGGTGTCAAACCTCACTCCTGCTTTCCCAAACAAGCCACCCTCAGTGAAAAGAGTGTTAACTGACTTCTCTAGCATAGTAGAGCTACCAGGGCTGTTTACATGCAAAGACTACTAGGATGATCCAGTTGTATACAGTTAAAATCAAAAGTTTACAAAAACCCAGCAGAATTTGCAAAATGTTAATGATTTTTACCCAAATAAGAGGGATCATACAAAATGCACGTTATTTTTTATTTAGTACCAACCTGAATACAAATTTGAGATCCATCTTTTCACACTGAGGACAACTGAGGGACTCAGAAGGTACAAATGCTCACTGAGCCGGGAGGTGAAAACTTTTGGAATTTGAAGATCAGGGTAAATTTAGCTTATTTTGTCTTTTTGGAAACATGTAAGTATCTTCTATAGCTTCTGAAGGGCAATACTAAATGAAAAAAATATGATATTTAGGCAAAATAAGAAAAATGTAAACATCCTCATTCTGTTCATCCTGTTATGATGTAGATTTTAGAGGTGCATTCTTGTCATAAATTAATCTATTACTTTTCCTACATAATTTGTAACACAAAAGAGTGGTAAAATATTTATTTAGGAGTCTTAGACCTTCCCAGCAATATATATTTGTCATGATTAGATTAGGATTTATTTGTAAAATTCTTGTCCCTTTCTTAAGGCTTAAAATAGCCCATTTGTTTGTAAAGCATTGGCAATCAGAATCGGCCATGAAGAATCAAGATCAGTGCATTACTAAAAAGTAGTGTGTGATGAAGAATTCAGGATCAGGTTTGACGGGTGAAGCTATTAATCATCAGGATGTTGCTGGCCGTTCCTCTCAATTGGCAGTTGTGGTGCTCCATAATATTCATTGGGTGCTCCTAAATTTTATTTGGTGTTCCTAACTTTTTGAACTTGGGAGCACCAGTGCTACCAAGTAAAAAAGTTCATTTCAAACCCTGTATAGTCATTGTTGGAAAAGGTTCAAATACACAAAAATGCTGAAAAACCGAAGAATTTGTGGGACCTGAAGGACAAACAAGAGACTCGTGAACAGCCATCACCAAACAAATAACAAAAAAACACAGCTGTGGATCATACACGTAACAGCAGAGTATTAAGAATCAAGTGTATGTAAACTTTCGAACAGAATCATTTTTATAAATTCAACAATTATTTTCTCTTGTGGACTATATGTAAACATCCTTTATGTGAAATATCTTATTCAGGTCAGTACTAAATAAAAATAACATGTATTTTGTATGATCCCTCTTATTTTGGTAAAATAATTCACATTTTACAGATTCTGCAAGGTGTATGTCAACTTTTGACCTCAACTGTGTGTTATTGGGACAGGTGACTGGGTGCAAAGTGTTTTTGTTGTTGTTGCAGTCAAACGAAGGCTGTCAAGAGAACTGTTCCTGTAAATGGTAAAAAACAGAAAAAAAAAAAAAAAAATCAATGCACTTCTTGCATGCAAAATATTTCCTTGACCTGAAGTACGTAAACAAATGAGAAACTGTCTTTGACCTTCTTCCTCTATTGCATGACTACCTATAAAGGCCTGGTCAGGTGCCAAGAATGTTGTTGTTTTTCAAATGCATCATAAAAACCAATTCTGTCTTAAATTAAACATCCTTTTTCCAGCATGCCTATATTTTGCATTGCTCAAACTAAAGCTGCACAACTACAAAAATGATCATTATAAGTAAATTATTAAGTAAAGATCATGTTTCATGAAGATATTTTAAAATATTTTAACTTATTTTCTGATTAGTAATATGCATTGCCAAGAACTTTATTTGGACAACATTAAAGGTGCTTTTCTCAATATTTACTTTTTTTTTTTTTGCACCCTCAGATTCCAGATTTTCAAATAGTCATATCTTGGCCAAATATTGTCTTAACAAACCATACATCAATGGAGAGATT
Organism: Labeo rohita; assembly: GCF_022985175.1. Classification (NCBI taxonomy): domain Eukaryota; kingdom Metazoa; phylum Chordata; class Actinopteri; order Cypriniformes; family Cyprinidae; genus Labeo; species Labeo rohita. The sequence goes on from NC_066870.1 coordinate 26,469,362, forward strand.
ATTTATTCATTTTTCAGATGATGTATAAATCTCACTTTCAAAAAATTGTAGTCCAGGGTCACATATTTTCACTTTAATTAAAATAACTCATTTTAATTTAATGTAATTTAAAATGCATTCAAATGCAAATTCTAATCATTTTAATTAATGCTGAAGAACACAATATCAAGGGGAAAAATATAAATCATAATCATGCAGACGCAGATCAAACCAAAACCTGTGAAAACTGTTTTTCCCCCAGCAGTTTTGTTTGAACACTAAACCTTTGGCCTTGGTTTGCAGGACAGGACTCAATGTTGGGAAGCCGCACCTCTTCTCTTAAATCGTTCCCATGGTCAGGACGTTTACAGAGCATGCAACAGCCCTAAAATTAGGTCATGCTCCAGGAGCTTAACCTACTTGCTTAAGTACGAGAGGAAAACTGTATTTATCACCAACACCAGCAGACAGCCTAGTCCACGCCAAGACTATTACCTGAATATCTGCCAAGCCTTTAAGGGTTTTGAAAAGAAAAGGAGAATAATTAGTAATTTCATGTAAGACAGGCAGAGATTGTTGTTTCAAGTGTTTGGCTGTAAGACCGAAAAGTGTTTTGCTGTGCTGGTGGCAAAACAGCCAGGTGTCAGCTGCAGCACCCTGTTCCCGTGATTGCGCTCTGGGTGGGGGGGAAGAGCAGCCAGGATTCCCCCCCCCCGTCTAGTCATGGGAAGGGTCAACTTGTGTCAGACTCGGGTCAAAGTTGAGTCTTGGGTGCCAGTGGTCATGGGTTATGCTCCCACTGCATGACTAGCCTCAGCACAGCACATCTGTGTCATTTTTTTAACACCTCAAATGTGAGAAAAAAAAAACTGTTCATAAGAGCTTCTATGACGATCTTTAACCTCCATTTCAAATTCACAACGGCTGAGGAAATTTCCCTGCAAGATTAACCTTTGCAACAATAGATTCACCTGTGCTGGGCGAACTATCACACTGCTTACTGTATATATTGCATACTACTTTTTTTATAAAAACATATGGTTGTATACTGCACATTTTGTCATCCAGGCATTTTATGCATGAATCATTGCATACCATGCACAGTATACATACTGCAGAACGAGCTATATAATAGTATGCAATTCCAAACATACTCTGTGCGCGCAGCATTCAGCCATAATGCAAAACAGCTCAGAATTCACATGAACAGTGAAATGTTAACAAACAACCTGTGCATCTATATTTGGATATCAGCTGACACATTATACAGCTGGTTTACTCGGAAAGGTGAGAGATAGCAACATGAATACTTGTGAACTTTGAGTTCACTGATGTTGCAGTAGACTAACGTAGCAAAGGTTTAGAGTGCAGGACAGACAGTAGCTTACTGCTAGTACACCAGACAAGACGCTCAGATCCTTGATTGTGTTATCAGATCAGCTAGAACATGGAAAGAAAAACAGAATAAGGGGTTTGTTATGTTCTAGATGTAATCAGCTTTGAACATATAATACGCTTCTAGGACAATTCCATTCAGTGTGCAATGCAAATCAACCAAAAAAAAAAAAAAAAACCTTTGATTTTCCAAGGAAGAATCATTAAAATTCCAATAAGAGGCGAGTTACAAATAAGAAGAGCATTCCTGCAGCGCTTCAGTAGTTTACTGGAACTTACATTCAAAACATGTCTACCCTCTAACCACCAGTCTAGCACAGACATGGATGAAAACTTTCATGCAAATATATTTGGCAATGCAAACAGAGCTCAGGGCAAGTTATAAGGAAAATATTTAATTACTTTTCAAAGTGTTTGCTGTAACATTTTATTGGAAGAGGTGCATACTGCTTACTATACATTGTGTGTGTGTGTTTTAAGTAAGTATTTTATAGTAATTATTGTTTAATATATTATATATTATATAATTCTATTATTTTTATTTTTTATTATTATATTTAATCATTATTTTACAAAATGTGTTGTTTATGCTCGTGAAAAAAAATGAATATTGTTGTCTCTGTGACATTTTCCAACAATAAATGTTTTATAGTAATTTTTTAGATAATTATACATTTATTCATGTAATAATTGTAATATTTATTATTATTATTACTATATAATTTCAGATTTTATTTATTATTATTATTTTACTGTAACAAACTGCTTATGTTCCTCTACTGTTGTTTTAGGTATATGCTCAAAATGTAATGTAAATGCAAATGTAATATAATTGAAAGTGACACTATATAGATCCTCAGGATCCCTGCAAATGTGCATATAGCCTATTTAAACTACATTAAATAATGTTTTTTTTTTTTTCAACAATAAATGTTTTAGTAATTATTATTTATATAATTATATATTTAATCATATATTAAGTATATTTACTGTTATTATGAATATTATTATCATTATTATTTTATTATTATTATTATTATTATTATTACAAAATGTATTATTTTGAGTATTATTAGCTCTGTAATAAATTGTATAAATAATTCTCTGTCATTTTAGGTAAATGCGCAATTAATATTATTATTGTAATTATTATTTACATAATTATATATTTAATAATAATAATAACAATAATAATAATCACAATAACTACTATTATAAAATTTCATATTTGTATTTATTTATTTATTTATTTATTTATATTTTATCATTAATGCAACTTCAAGATTTCTGCAAATGTGCATATAGCCTACTAAAATACGATTATTTTTATTTTTTTACATTTTCCAAAAATAAATGTTTTATAGTAAGTAATTATATAATTATATATATTATATAATAATTATATAATTATATATTTAATCATACAATAATTACAATATTTATTATTACTATTAATATTATTATTGCTATATGCTGTTATATTTATTATTATAATCAAATATAAAAATGTAATAATAATAATAATAATAATAATAATAATAATTGTAATAGGAAATACAAATGTAATATAATTAAAAGTAAAACTATATAAATCTTAGTATTAATAATGCAACTTCAGGATATCTGAAAATTGCCTACTAAAACAGCATTAAATACAAATAATTTTTGCATTTTCTAACAATAAATGTTTTATAGTAATTCTTTGTATAATTATACATTTAATCATACTAATTATAATATTTATTGTTATAGTGTTATTAGTATTATTATTATTGCTATATTTTGAATACATTCAAAACTGAATACATTCAAAACACATTTTATGAATATTGTTGGCTCTCTCACGCATTGCTTATGTTCCTCTACTGTTGTTTTATGTAAATGCACAAAATGTAAATGCAAATGTAATAATATAACTGAAAGTGACACTATATAATCCTTAATTTTAATAATGCAACTACACGATCTTTGCAAATGTGCATTTATAGCCTACTAAAGCAGCATTAAATGAGATACTATATACAGTAAGAGGAGGAGGACTGATGGAGGTGGTAGTGCGCAAGTAGTCAGTGCGCAATGCACTGCACCCCCAGTGGTGAAGCATGGGCTAGAGTGGGCCGCACACACACACTCCCTCCACACATGTAGGTGAGAGTGGGAGACTGATCTTTATGCTGGGGAGTACGTGAGCACAGCACAGGGAGAGGCAGAAGGAGGGAGTGCATCAGCAACCGTTACTCACTTTCTCCCACGTGACATTCCTTTTTCAACGACAAAAACGAAAGCGAGCAAAGAGCGGCAGGAATGCGGCCAACAGTCGAGCTGAATAGGGATTTCTGAATGCCGAGGAGCTCGTGAAGAGGCCACAGAGTCCAAATCACACACATTATTTTTGGGTAAAGCTTGCATCTCCAGCACTTGTCTTAGGTGCAAGCATATTATATAGCACGCTATAAAAGCTGCTACATAATCCTGCCATGTGGACCTTCGGAGAAGTGATATAAGCTGTTACAAGACAAGTGCAATCCCAAGGGATCAACCGTCTCTTTGAGGAAGGCAGATTGTTTATGCAACACCTACAGGCACCTGTCATGTACTTGAAGAATATCAAATGTGAATGTCAGTTAGTTGAAATTTTGCATCCACTCTGCTGAGAACTGGAGAAAAGCTGAGCTGCTGACTCACATTTTCAAAAGCTCACTACACAAATAGCATAGTCATCATGACCCGGGCACTTTTGAAGCTTCTATCTCACCAAGCCTTTCATAACACGTTCAGCTCTTTCACAACACAGACGGAGTAAAGGACTTAAGTGTGGGGTATTGAACTACAGACCACACATACATCTGTTGAATAACAACCTTCTTTAGCTTGCAAAACATCACATCAAACAAAATCTATCACATGCTCTGTAGCTATTTTCAGCACTGGCTTTTTCATATTTTTAGCACTTCAAAGCTAAAAATGAAATGTACCGCATTGATTATTTCAGGAAATGATGTCACATGTTAGCTACGTAATGTGTTACATACAGAATTATCCAACATCTTATTGTTTAGTCTAAAAGTCAGTGCAAGACATGCATGACTGTCTATCAGTCACTGACAGGCTGGCTTCTAGGGAGTGTATGGCAAAAACAGAAATGAGCACAGTCCCTATCTGCCTGAAAAAATGATCTCTAGATAAAACCAGACACTGTGTTTGTGTAAAAATCAGACTGAAGTATTGGAAGGTGTTTTCCCAGAAGCATGTTTTTCCAAACAAGACCCCATACTTTCCCCCCACTGTCTGAGTCAGTCAGCTGACGCAAGGCAGCAAGAATCTGGTCAGGGGTTTCGTCCCGTCTAGACTGAGCAGAATGTAACTAGAGATGGAATCGCAGTGGAAAACAAAAGCAAAGCCTCTGTAGTGAAGTCTTATACTGCCACTCTGTGGTGTAGAGTATGTATGGCACTTATATATGACTAGTGTACTCAGTTGATGTATTTTTATAAAAGTAACATATTGCAAAAATGCTTTGAGCTTACAAGTGCAAATATATATATATATGTTATATTTTTATCTTATCAGCTAAACTGAACATTTCAGTCAATTTTCAGTGTTTGCTATGACCTCGTATCTTCCATTTCAAATAATTTCCAGGTTTAAATTAAATTTTGAATCACAGATTTTCAAAATGACTCTTGGAATCTACTACAGTGGAGGTCAAAAGTTTACACCTTGCAGAATCTGCAAAATGTTAATTATTTGACCAAAATAAGAGGGATCATAAAAAATGCATGTTATTTTTTTATTTAGTCCTGACCTGAATTATATATTTCACCTAAAAGAGGTATAGTCCACAAGAGAAAATAATCATTGAATTCATAAAAATTACCCCGTTTAAAAGTTTGATTTTTAATACTGGGTTGTTACCGGAATGATCCACAGCTGTGTTTTTTTTTTTTATTTAGTGATAGTTGTTCGTGAATCCCTTGTTTGTTCCAAACAGTTAAACTGCCCACTGTTCTTCAGTAAAATCCTTCAAGTCTCAGAAATTCTTTGGTTTTTCAGCATTTTTGTCTATTTGAACCCTTTCCATCAATGACTGCATGATTTTGAGATCCATCTTTTCACACTGAGGACAACTTAGGGACTAATATGCAACTATTACACAAGGTCAAATGCTCACTGATGCTTCAGAAGGAAAAAACAATACTGAAAGAGCCTGGGGGTGAAAACCGTTTGAATTTGAAGATCAGGGTAAATTTAACTTTTGTCTTCCAGGAAACATGTAAGTATCTTCTGTAGCTTCTAAAGGGCAGTACAAAATGAAAAAAAAAATTAGGCAAAATAAGAAAAATCTACACATCTCCATTCTGTTCAAAAGTATACACCCCTCTCTTCATGCTGTTAATGCATTGTTTTTCCTTCTGGAACATCAGTGCGCATTTGAACCTTCTGTAATAGTTGCACATAATGAAAATAATATATATAAAACCACTTTGTGAGAGTTTCAGATACACACACGCACACAGACACCCACACACCACCTTTAGTGGTTCGCTTAGATTATTTCATTTCTCTAGAACAAATAAAGCCAGAACAAATAAACACATAAATCCAAGTAAAGCCTACAGCTATAAAGGAATTTTACAAATACTACATAATATATTACAAATAAAAACTTTCAGTTATATCTACAAACAATGTAGATGAAGTATCATTAAAGGGATAGTTCACCTAAAAATGAAAATTCTGTCATTAATTAACTTTATTCAACAATTTCTTCTCTTTCATGTCAGTCACAAGAGTACCACACATGCTATCTGCATGATATCTGACATAAAATCCAGATGCACTGCACTTTGTTTATAAGAAGAGGAATACACACACATACATTGTGGTACTCAAGTGAACATGCATCAAAGACTTTCCTGAAAGACTGATGCGAAAGAGAAGAAATTGTTGAATAAAGTCGTTATTTTGGGGGTTTTTTGCACACAAAAAGTATTGTCACAGGTAAGTAATTCATGACAGGATTTTCAGGATTTTTTGGGTGAACTATCCCTTTAACATCATACAATCAAAAAAATAAATAAATAAAAATATTGTAACTCCTTGTTTGATTTCTAAACAAAGAAAAAAACACATCTTTTATCAAATGTCCAAACAACATGTCAATTACAAGCAATTTGCAATTTTGAAGCATGTACACATCAACTGTGTATATATCAGCACTGAACCACAAGGAGGCCTCATCTGTCTCTATTAACAAAACTGAACTGTGGACCTGGGTGGTTGCTATGGATACAGCTCATTGCAGCCTGCAAAGAGTATATGCATGAATCAGAGGAATACTGTTACTTTCACACCCCCATGTGGTCAAAAGTGGTCATGCTGCATCAGATAACCTGTAGGCCTGAATGTAAAATTCCCAGCCAACTAAGTATAAACATAAACATTTGCATTCATATTCAGATCGGTATTACTTGTATTTGGACGTTTCCTACCTGGATGATGGAGAGGCTGGAGACTAAAGTTGGCTCAGGGACCTGCAGGCAACTTCGCTTGTCTAGAAAACACAAACACAAGGCACAAATCATTTATCAGACGAAATAAACATTCAAGCAATGTGCTATTCACTTATTTCAGTTTTCAGTGGTCCCTGCATAACTTTACTGCATAATAAAATTACATCTTATCTGGAAATAAAAATAGGTATTGCTATAAGAGGTATATTTTAATTTAAAGTCATAAAGTCACAAAAATGTCAAGCCATAAAAGATCAGTGAGTGATACATTAGGGGAAAAAAATTAATCAATTTGATCACCAGGGGGCAGTGTACTGATGCAAGGCCACTAACATAATTCATATACAGATTAGGTCAGAATTAGCATTATTGCAATTTTAATCTACTTTTAGTAGCTATGCAGAATTAATCCGCCTTACCACCATCTGCGAGGTTTTGTTTTTATCCCTTTCTAATCATGACATGAAAATATGCTCAGACAGGCTTTAGCCAAACAAGAGTACACATACTGTAAATTCTACCCTATTTTCACTTGGGGTACTGACTGAGAATTGGTAAACCATACATAGGATCATAACTGTCAAAACCTTAATTCTTGCTCTTTAACACCATTTGATGTTTGAATATCATTGTCTTTTATTACATCCCCATAGCATTATGAAAAAAAAACATTTACATATAAATATACTAAAATAAATATACTAGCCTAACAGACTTTTGTATTACTAGTTAAACATTTCACAATAAATCAATCCTATAAATATGCACCACTGCATTAAAAATAAAATAACCCTGCATATTTATAGTCTAATCATAACTGGCAGCACTTTCATACGGTTTCGAAGTTGTACACGAGATGGTGAAATAATGTGCGTTACAGCTATAACCATTATTCATGTTGTCAAAACAAACATTTCCAACCAGGCAAACCACAACAGAATGAGCAAGATGTGAGGCGGCAAAATCAAAACCTATGAATAATTAATCTCATCTCATTCAATGGAGCTCTGAGTATGATCCCAGCCAAGCAAAACAAAGTGGCCACCTTCCGCATTTCGCCAACCATCTGTTACTGTATACAGAAAATGTATGTACTGTGGAAAAGAAATGTATTTTTTAATTAGGGGTCCTATGGAATAAGTGTATTGAGCGAGCTGGTGCTGTAATTAGTGCACAGGAGCAAGTCCAGATGTAATTATATTCGTGTCCCTGGAAGCATTCGCACGGGAAAAATATAGGTCGATTCAAGCCATCTGATTAACTGATTTTAAACTCTGTATAATTGGTAATTCAACAATATATACAATCAATATAACACTAAATCATATATGTCTATAAGCATACAGTCACACACACGACTAAATTATAAAGTAGACATTAAAGCATGAGTGTTTAATGAAAACAAAGCCAATATGGCCACATGCTTTCATATTATTATGTTTTGTACAGTCAAGGGAGGGGGAGGTGGTACTTGCACCTGCACTAGACAATGTGACATATAACAGACCTGAACTAGGATATGTCAGGTGAGTATACAGCATTAGGTACATCAACACAACATGGCCGGTTGCACTTTTGTAGTAAATCTAACCAGACCCCGGTGCACTGTGTACTAGCACACTGTGAATTCTGTGGCTCAGTATGGTAATGTTGCCAAAACCGTGATAATGGCTCACCATGAGGTCACTTTCTATAATAGGTAAACAGGAGCGATCCATCAGCTCTCCAAAAGTAGTACGTTCCACAGACCAGAGCAAATCAAATACTTTATTTGTTGAATCTACTTGCTCTTTCTGTACAACCTAGTTATTTAAACCCACTCAGAGGTTTTCCTATAAAGGAGAACTATGACAACAGAAATAAAATTTCTTGGCATGTATAACAAAACGCACATTATAATACAGACCTCTAGAGACATAATGAGTGTAAAAATATGTTTTTCTTTAGGCAACAACAAGAGGCATACTCAAACAGGTATGGTTAAGTTTTTATACATTTCTAGCTGTATTGTTCTATTAACAACAAATATAAAACTACAAATTATGGACAAAATTATATACACTACAAGTCAAAAGTTTTTGAACAGTACGATTTTTAATGTTTTTTTTTTAATAAGTCTCTATTTAATTACAGCAAAAACAGTACAATTTATTATTTAATATAACTGTTTTCTATTTGAATATATTTTAAAATGGAATTCAATCCTGTGATTTCAAAGCAGAATTTTTAGCATCATTACTCCAGTCTTCAGTCACTTCAGAAATCATTCTAATATGCCAATTTGCTGTTTAAAAAATATTTATTATTATTATGCTGAAAACGTTTTTTTTTTTTAGTTTAAGAACAGAATTTATCTGAAAGATGTCTTCATCATCACTTTTGATCAATTTAAAGCATCAGTTTAAATTGATCAAAAAAATAAAGAAATAAAATAATAATACTGACTCCAAGCTTTTGAATAGTATGGTGTATAATGTTACAAAAGCTTTTTATTTCAGATAAACGGATCTTTCTATTCATCATAGAATCCTGAAAAAAAAAGTACAGTTTAAATACTGCTAATAATAATAATAAATGTTTATTGTTAGCAGCAAATTAGCATAATAGAATGATTAGATTAGATTGTTGGAGGATCATGTGACACTGAAGACTTGAGTAATGATGATGAAAATGTAAAATATTTCACAATATTACTGCTTTTGCTGTATTTTGAAACAAATAAATGCAGGCTTGGTGAACAGAAGAGACTTTAAAACTCTTACTGTTCAAAAACTTTTTACTGGTAGTGTATTTAATACTATAATAAAATAAAATACTATTAAATATAGTAATAGAATAAATTTTAAACACTAAATAAAATAATAATAATAATAATAATAATATACAATTTTTTATTTTATTTTTTTACAGATGCTTCACTGACCACAGTCTTCATTTCCCAAGTTATTTAAAAAAAAAACAGACTTAAAAGACCATTATCTTTACATTATCGAAATGTGACTAAATGTGACTAGTAACTAGATGATATTTGGCATATCCAGATTTATTGTAACAGTCTTGCCAAAGAAGGCTGGGCTCCCCGTGTCGAGTCTGGTTCTTCTCAAGGTTTTTCCCCTCGTTTATCTAAACATCTTATACAGTTTTCTGTTCCTTTGCCCCAGTGGATTGCTCACTAGATATTCTGTAGAGTTGCTATGAACCAAGATCCACAAAGTCCTATAGAAAATAAATGTACATGCCTAGGAATTGTGCACAAGCCTATAAGTAAACTACAGCATGAATGTGAGCAAAAGCAGGCCTCTGGAGCTGATACTGAAGCTGCTCGGCAGTTCTTGAGCTGTATTACTGCATTCAGACAATATTTTATCATGACATCGTCACAATAAATCAGCCCAAAACGATGCAGAAGTGCAGTCTGTTGCATATCTGCTACAACGCACAGCATTTTGCTCCAGAGCTCTGTTGCTGTTGGTAGGCCTTGCTCACACTGATGGAAAGACAATGCGGGCATTTTGACAAACGGTACGCGAAGTACGCCTCCCTGCCTATAGCTCTGAACACCCCATCAAACGATGTATACAACGTACGAGCCCACAACGACCCGGCGCTTTAAATATCAGCCACAGAATAAGATAACATATAAGGCGTAAAGGTGTTGACAGGAGGCGCAGGAAAGCTGCTGCTGCTGCTTCTCGCCTGTAAAGCTTTAGTTTGAGCCAGAGAGCAAAGCTTGATTCACGCAAACACCAAATGCCAATCTTGGCCTTGCGTATTTTCTCCTCAAAGCAGACATATAACATGCACAATTTACTAAATGGTATTGATAAGAAGCCCACTCCCCACCCCACCGGACAAGGCTCGGAAAATTCAAGCGGTTTCGGATTCGTGACACCGGTGGAGTGGAGCGCCTCGCCGCACGCCCTGCCTAACGCAAACGCATTGAAAAACACAGGCGTTTCGGCAAAGCGAACGGATGCTCGATTACAAACCTGAAGGAAGGAAGAAAATAAGAGCTTGTTGTATACTCACCTCGTCTACAGTGATTGTGGAGGTAATTTAAAGGGCCAGGTTCGCGCAGATTGTTACCCCCCCTACCAAACAAACACCACCCCCTCCGTGCACCAGTGTCCACCCAGTCAGTCCCCCCACCACTGGTGACAGCGTTCTCGCACACAAACTTGCTTTTCTCTCTTGGGAAAAAGCTGAGTCGGTTCTGAGTCAAATAAGGCGGCTCTTCGTTAAAATCGAAAACCAATCAGTTTCGCCAGCTCTGCCCTCTCCACCCTCATCGGGTGCCAACGCGTTTGGTTGCGTCCGTCGGCGAACTGTTTCGCTGCTCGATGGGATTTTTCAGGTTTTGAGCTGTCGAGCGGTCTAGGAAGGACACTTTACGCAGCGGTTCATCGACCCAGTCTTCATAAGCCAACACATTTGGGCGCACCGAGCCCGAGCCCGTCTTGCACCGCAGCGCGCAGTAACGCCTGCTGACCCAAGAGGGCGCTGGCGCACAATGTCTGTTCATACCGTGCACATACGCAAACACAGTACTATACACAGGGCGACAACAGAAAAACAAAATATGTTTCAATGTTTTCCTATTTTGTTAACATAAAATCTGTTTTGTTTTGTTTGCTGACTGCAGTATTTTGAGACAATTTTCGGTTCAGGTTATATAAACGCTGTTTAGTCTTTCTTTTGAGATTTATTTTGACTAGTTTAGTATCTTTCTTCTATATTTTTTCCATTTTTCTTTACTTTATTTTCTTTACAAGCACTGTTGTTAACATTTAGGCTAACTGCTATCTGTTTAGCAGTATTTTTTATATTATTATTAAATACTAGTAGCCTAAGTAATCCAGTCCTTTTTCAGTTTCTCTAATAGGCCTGACTGTTGATTAAATACTACTAGTAGTAGAGTAGCAATACCAGGAGACAACAAACTTCTATTTCTAGCACTGTAGCATCATCATATTGGCGGCACTGAGTGTATTAAACAATGCCACTGAACTGACCGAAACTTGCATATTTTGCTGATTAATACTGCTTAAAATGGTCAATTATTGTCATGTTTTAGACTGTACTAATCTGTCGGACCCGGAAAAACATTTGGAGTACTATAGACTGCCAAAAGTTATAACAAATCAAGGAGAAGGGTGCAAAAAACTGTCTGAGGATCAAAAGGCATTTGTGGTTGGCCAAACTGAACCAGGATTTCCAGGGTAAGATTCTTGACAACATTGTGTTTGTTCTTATCATTTCCGGTCAGGTAAGTGAAATATTAGGCTAAATACTACTGCTTGTATGTATCTTTATCCCTTATTAACCTTATTTAAAAAATAAAACATTTAAAAAAATATTGCGCTCTTTCCTGCTTACTAACTCATTCTCTGCATGATTTAGCAGCATTCACACGTTTTTTTGTAACTGCTGGTACAGATGATCAAAGATTATACTGTTGGATTATTTACAAGAAATGATTAATTATGGTGACAGAATTAATATTTTAAGAGACCTTTTATTTAAAAATGAAACCTCTGTCAACTTTTGCTCACCTTCATGTGCTGCCAATCATGTGTGACTTTCTTCTGTGGAATATAAAAGAAGATATTTTCAACCAAACAGTTCTGTTTACCATGTATTTCCATTGTATGAAAGAGATTTCTCAAAACATTTCTCAAAATATCTAATATTATGTTCCACAGATGAAAGTCATACAGGTTTATAACAGTATGAGGATGAATAAACAATAACAAAATGTTAATATAGCCGCAAGCAGCGATTACCGGGGGTTAAAGCACTTTAAGGTATTTAAGCACATATGAAAAAAGACATAACATGTTATTTAGCAAGCCTGTAACCACATTTTTAATCAATGATTTAAAAAAGAATTTTTGGCATATACAGGTAGAAATATTAAGAAATATGACATTTATGACTGTTATAGCGCCAGCTGTGGTCTGATTTCCCTAAAACGTTGCATGCTTGTTTAGAATCACATGTTGCATGTACTCAACAGGTTTTATGAAGTTTTGAGTTTTCGTTTAGGCTTTATAGGCTTTGGGTGTATTTAGACAGGCCCCTTTTCTAAACGACCCCGTTATAGCCTCCCAAAGGATAAATTCCAACATTTTTTTTTAATAATTATTGGCCTAGAGAGTCCAGAGAATTGTATTGCAGGACTAGTTCGCATAAGTAGGTTTTTTACATTTTTTCAATCATTTAACAAATGGTTTGACAGCAGTGGTTCTAGACGCAAAAGTCTTTAGTATGATACGAATATTGTGCGCATGTGTGGAAAACTGCACAATATACAATAATTTACACCCTTGAAAAATGCGATATCGCCACCCAGTGGCTGATATCTTTCAAATTTCCCACAGACCTTTAGGGCAATGAGTAAAAAAGGCCCACCGAGTTTCGTTCCGATCGGCCTCCAATAACCTTGATTTCTGAGATATGCAGATGTCCATACAGCCACTTTTGGCATTTTGTACAGGACAAACGGTTGCGTAGTTGTGGCCGTCCTAGGTTTTTCCCCTCTTACAGTGCCCAAGCGCCACAACATTTTTACGTGACCTCAGATTGAGCTCTTACATATGCGTTGTGAGTTTGGGGATGATATCTCATTCCGTTCAAAAGTTATAGCTGTTTTATTAAAGGCGGCCCTGCAATTTTCGAACATTTTGTCATCCCTTTGTGACAGAGAGTCGAAAGTTCAATTTCTTTTTGATTATTACTGATATTCACTCTCCAGAGAATAATATATTCACTTGATCCAGAAAAAGTGTAATCCTGCAGTGGTTTGGTTCCGATCGGGCGAAAAACCTAGGACTAGTTTGCAAAAGTAGTTTTTTTTTAAAATGCAAAATACCTGAAAATTTCACCAGGGTGACAAACAAATCTGTGTTTTGTTCGGCTTGAGCCAAGGATTCCGACGACATAAAACACTTAAGCTTACAACAAACAGTTTGGGAGTTATGAGCGATTTTGTACTTTCTACGCACTTGAACCCCTAAATATTGGGTGGACTATCTTTTTAAAATACTCCTTTCAGTGTAATTCCACTGTGTATTCCATTGGTATTATTGTAGCATGCACAACTGCAAATACAGGCTTCAGTGGGATGTGTTCTGCTTCTTTGAGTAAGCCCTATGTGTTAGATGCTGTAGGTGGATCTGCACCTCCAGGCAAATTTGGCACTTGGCACCGGATCAGAGTGAGCCAGCCTTAATCATAAAGCCCTGCAGTTCTCATCTGAAATAGGCCTTTCAAAGCTCTGAAAATGCAGTCAGGACAGTTTAAGAGTAGACTGTACCCTGTGGCAGTTAAAAAGACATAGTTATTATTTAGTGAGCCAGCTAATAGTCTAGCGGACTGTTAATCTAACATAATACCTTTTTAAGCACAGTATATTGAAAGAGTATCCAGTGGGAGTTTGATTTCCATTCACTGTCCTAACAGAAGCAGAAAGATTGAGTTTGTACCTGTTTACTAAGCCTAATAAGAATGTAGGCCTTTTTAATTATGAAATGCATAAAAACTGACGCATGAGTTTTGTGCTTGTAAATGTTAAAGATGTTTGCTTTGAGATTCTCTACGGTTTTATTCAAGGACTATGGGGACGATTTGTCTCTTGTTTCTGCTTCACTTCACAACCTCCCTGAGGAGCCCCTGGATTCTCATTGTGCCTTTGGATTCGCAGAGGTCCCAAATGATTTGTGCTAACATTTGACTTGGCACAGCAGAGTTGCTGTATTTTTATAATGTGATGTATTTATAGTAAATGGGGATGGAAAATACTTTTACTGCATTAGCGTTATGTCCTCTGGAACATGAAATTTCGCTGATGGCAGTGTATTTTCTATATCATTTTCTCATGCTTTGAAGTCACAGCTCTCTCTGCTCTCCTCTCTCTCCGATAGCAGCGGTCCATCTAACAGTCTGCATGGAAACTGCAATACTGCTGAGAAAGGAATGAGGTGGTGCAGTTGTTGAGAGGTGGGGGGCAAAGAGAGAAAGAGAGAGAGAAAAGAGAATGAAGCAGTGGATCACAGTCACAGGAGAGTTGATTCATGCAGGTTCCCCAGCAGCCATTTTTCGCTCTGTGCTGCTGGTTTGATTCTCAAAACATTATAGTGAAGCTCCTGATCCAATCTGCCGTGTTTCAGCTCCCTCCTTGACTTCATTAGATGCAAAGGCATTAGATAATTAAAATCGCTAGAACAGGAAAAAAATTGGCAATTCAGTTTACGTTTGTATGGATTACCCAAAGAGAATACAAGACTGGGTTTCAAGGGTTTGTACCCATACAGTATACAAGATTGTATCCTAGTAATCCTAGTTTCTTATGTTTTTACCTTTCACATTCTCCATTTGATTTTCCCATAACATTAGTAAGGAAACTATAGTTATAAATTGTTATAAATTATATATTAGTAATTTTTACTAATAAAAGTAACAGTAAATATATAATTATATTATTAATCTAATAGTATAATAATATATTTATTATTATGTGTGTGTAATAATTATATATATATATATATATATATATATATATACATACATACATATATATATATATATATATATATATTAATAATTGATATAAAATAACAAAACAATAATTTGTCAGTAAGTAATTTTACATATATATATATATATATATATATCTGTTATTATTATTTATTATATGCACTGTATTTCTCATATAATTATTTTTTATTTCTCTTCTATATCATTGTAAGCACTGGACATTTGGAGCCTATATGCTAGAAAATATTAAAAATCATATTTTTATATTATGTCTAATTATATTATTAATATTATAATATAATAATATAATTATAATAATACAATTATTATTATAATTATGCATGTGTGTGTATGTATGTATATATATATATATATATATATATATATATAATATTGATATAAAATAATAATGTATAATTATTTCTTAATAACATATCAAGAATTATTTACATATATAATAAATATAAATAAATAATAAATATAATCAAAATATATAATATAAAATATAATTGAAATTGTAATCATTATACATTTATAATGATTATATATGTAATATAAAATGTAATAAAAAATTCTAATTATTGTGTGTGTGTCTGTGTGTGTGTTTATTATATGCATTGTATTTGTCGTATAATCGTTATGACTTTCTCTTATATATCATAGAAAGCACTGTACATTTGGAGCCCATATGCTATAAAACACAATAAAATATAATATATTTTTATAAAATATATAATTATATTAATAATAATATAATAATTAATAACATATCAATAATTACTTTGAATATATAAATAAATAAACAAAAAATAATATAATTAAAATATTTAAAATAATATATATATATATATATATATAAATTATAATCATTATGTGTGTGTTATATGCACTGCATTGCTCATATAATCATTATGTATTCTTTTATATATCATTTTAAGCACTAGACATTTGAAACCCATATAAAATGAAAACTGTCTTTACATTTTGGATTTTTTAAATTAAATATCCTTTGCCTTAACAGTATGGTTTTTCAAGCTTTTCTGCAGCAATGTAGTTCTGCAGCATTTACTAGTTCTCTTTCAGATAGCTTTACACTGACTATTCAGCCTGCTTTGTCCCATAAAACCCTATGTGCAGCACAGTTAAGGCTTGAATGTGCTTTTATGCATTGCTGCTTTGTAAATTCCATAATTTGTGTACTGGAGTATCCACACCTGGGTCAGCTGAAAGTGTAGTGTTCAACATCACGTTGCCATAGAAACCAGGTTTAGCACACGGGACGACATTCAGATGTTTCGAGGGGGAAAACAGACAGCTTATTGAGTTTTTGCTTTAATTGTTTTTATTACGAAAATCAATTTGCAGATTTCTTAGAGAATATTTGCAGGTGTATATATATAGCTATACATATATATTACTATATGTACGTAGTATTTTCCTTCATTTGGGATGCGTTAGCACAGCATACCATGTCTTAGGAAGACTATTGCTAGAGGACATATCATACACAGTAGTAGCTAATAGCTATAATATTAATTAAAAAAAAGAAAGAAAAACATTTGTAAAATAGTGTACAAAAAAGAAAAGAATAAGATGCAAAGGAGTTGAAAAGTCACTTCACAGTTTTGTTGCTTGCCCTCATGCTGGCTAAACATCAAGTGGGACCATGCGTAGTTTGAATTAGTGAATTATGAAATAGAGGTCATCATTTACATACGTTTCACAGTACATTCCATTACCCTTAGGCATTTAAAGTGCTCACTGTGTAAACCAGATTTAAGATACCAACTGAAAAATGCAGATGTACAGAAAAGTCCCCTGGGATTCCAACCAAACACAATTGTGATTGACGAGCTGAAGGAATTGTGTCCATGTCTGTTGGGATGATCTGTCGGTTCATCCAACGAGAGTCAGTGATGATTTCTATACAGTGTCATATTCTTTACATACAATTTACAATATTTACAATAAAATGTGCATGACATGGGTTCAAAAATGCTTCTATACACAGAACTGGTGGGCATTGGCATTGCGGAGGCAAGTCCATGTTGTCAAGCCAACCGAAAGGATCACAGGTAGTCGACACTCTTCAGAGAGCGCAGACTTCCCGTGCATGTAAAATGCAAGACGCTCTGCAGTTTCCCTCCCGTGCAGCTTGCAGTGCTTCTGATGGTATCAGCAGTGTGACTCATACGCCAGCTGAGTGGGCTTTATAGAGATTGGACACGTAGATTCAGGTATAACGGATGCGGATAGATGGATGAGGCGTGGTTCCGAATTTGGAAAATTACAAAGCCATAAATCAGCAAAACTCTGCAGAGTGATAAAAGAGGGGATTCTTATTATGATATGACTGCATCAACCATGCAGAGCAGAACTACTGTCACCAGTAGGGAGGTGGTAAATTATAGCACCATTTTAAGGGGATGAATGTGTTGGTGGGGCTTCCAGGGAACTCATATTAAAATATTCATCATATACATCAATCAGAGGCAACAGGCTGAGTCATAATATGAACTGACAGCGAACCGGAAATTATATATGACTGATGTTATTGTTTTCTGTTCTATTGCAATGCTTGTCACAGTATTTCATTAGTATATATTTAGAGTTACTGTATACAGGGGGTGGGATATAATACTCATCTACATATTTATAATCCTATTTTTCTACCTGCGCTGAGATGAAATGTATGGTTTTACTCAGGCGAAATGTTCTGAATGTTTATTATTAAGGCTGGGTTTTGACACAAAGCTCACGATTCGATTCAACATTGATTATTTTGGATATATCAAGTACAGTACATGCCAAATTTTCTCAAGGTAAAAAAAAATCTTTCATCTAATGCTGTAAAATATACATAGTCTGTTGGTACTACATTATTATAATGTTAAAATTAACTGATTTGTATAGAAACGCTTATACACTCAGTGAAGTTTTTATAGGCTAATAAAGTTACAGTTACATAATTAGCCTATATTTCTACTCCAGTTCGTTTTTTGAAATATAAACATTTAAATGGTGGCTGTCATAAAAACTTCATTAAATGAAAACAGGCTAGACTGTTTGGTTCTTGGGATTTAAGAATCGATATCGAATTGTCAAAATGATAATCGATTAAAACAGAGAATCCAATATTTTTACTCAGCCCTATTTGATATACTTATTTTTAATACGTTGACTTACAAGTCTAACAAAATAAACCACATGAATTTCTATCAGTAAAATTGCTATTTTGTTTTAGTTTTCTGAAATTTTGTTCTGTAAAGCTCTTTTTCCACTCACTTCTGGTGTACCCTGTTCAAAGACTAGCTTTTTACATAGTAAAGTAGGCTAAGCAAACCAGCACAACATGGATAAATAATGTTGTCTGCATCTATTCAGATCTGTAATGCATAATCTGAAAACATATTAAAAGGACTCTTTCTCACATCAGTGTACAAAGGCAATCAGCTGGTTAAATAAAAATATAATGCTATACAATCAAGGCCGTTTGAAACGAGATTTCTTTTGTCAAAGGCTGATTTGCAGTGTGATTGCTTTCTCTTAACAAAACTGAAACAGGTTGGAGGCATTCAAGGGCCGGTAAGGACACAAAAACTGAATTTGTTTCAACCCCAAAACTTCTGTGAAGTCTGGTTTTGTGATGCAAATAAAAATCAGATTCAGAATGTTAATAGCTTTTTAACTCTCATAACTTCAGGTTGCCATATTATATCTATTCTTCAATGTTCACATTAGTTTCTGATGAATAGGGGGAGAAGACCTTCTTGTGTTTTAGTTTTTGCTGCCAAAATGCAGTGCACCTCCTGCAAATGCATTCATTTCCTGATTGACTTTGAGAGGGCTACATTTGTTATTGTCTCCATTATATTTATTGAAAATATGAGCAGTTCATCTTGAGAAACATAAAAAAAGAAGATGGAGATTCTGGCTCACTCCAAATTACTAGGGAGGCCAGAAGTGTCTCAATTTTAAGCTGAATACCAGAGATGATGATGAGTGCTTGCTGCTTTACATAAGCATGTGTGCATCTGCATGAAATATGAAGTGTCTGTATGCTTTCAGATTTTTAATCTGTCTTGATGTGACAGCAGGTAATTTTAAAAAGCATAAAGTTATATGGCATTTTGCTAATGTTTAACAAAATGATTGTCGTAAATATTGGTTAGTATTATTTAAATGGAAAGTCTACCCAAAAATGAAAATTCTGTCATTAATTACTCACCCTCACATCATTCCAAACTTGTAAGACCTTTGTTCATCTTCAAAACACAAAAAGTTTTCTTGTAGCTTCATAAAATTACGGTTGAACCACTGGTGTCACATGGACTATTTTAACCATGTCCTTACTTTCTTTCTGGGCCTTGAATGTGTCAGTTGTGTTGCTGTCTATGCAGGGTTAGAAAGCTCTCGGGTTTCTTCAAAAATATCTTAATTTGTGTTTTGCAGATGAACAAAGGCTTGCAGGTTTGGAACACCATGAGGGTGAGTAATTAATGACAGACTGCTTTAAGATATGAGAACATGCAAAAGTAATCATCAAAATGTTATGAAGATAACAAAAAGTGGATTCTACACAACCTGTAACAGAGTATTAAAGGGTGGTTTGACTATATAGTCATATAATCTCATACTGACACTCCTTCCTCAACGTTTGAATAAATATATAAAACAAAAGTTTAGTTGTCATTATGCAAAGTCTTAAGTTTGGATAACATCTCATGGCTGATATAAAGCCTGACTTTGCTTTAGCTATACAGTTGCAACCATTTAATAAAAATATTTGCATCGTGAACTCAGGGCTGTTTAGCAACCGATTGCTGTCTGAATGTTTCTCAGATGTGAGAGATGGTGGCGATGCTCTGTAATAGAAACAGACAAGGCAATATGAACAGGCCAGTGCTTGTTAAGGCCAAAGACTGATGGTGAGGGATGAAATCTGAGATGTCAGAGTAAAATCCTTGTTATCGGAAATAAGCATGAAATGTCAAATAACACCATCTCCATTCTCCATTTTCCCTCCTCAGTTCATTTCCTTTGTTATTTTATCACTCTATATCTCCGCTTTATCTCACCATGTCCCGGTTCTGGCTCTAACAAGCACTCTACATGATGCTGCATTTCCCCTTCAGCTTGTCAGCCCTGCTTTGCTTCCCAGAACGCTTCCCATCGATGTTTAAACTCATGTTCCTCTTCTTCTCCAAGTTGAGAAGCTCCTGGAAAAGCTCAGTGACGTTGTGATTAGTCTTAGCTGAGGTCTCCATGAAAGCGCACTTCCAGATTTTGGACTGGGCCTCTCCATCTTCAGTCTTCACTTCCCGTTGGGTCTCATCGCTCTTGTTTCCCACGAGCATGATGGGGATGTTCTCTACGTTGCCTTTGATAGCGAGAATCTGCTGGTATATGGGCTTTAATTCTTCAAGGGATTGCTTACTAGTGATGGAGTAGACCAGGATGAATGCGTGACCCTTGGAGATGGACAGACGCTGCATGGCAGGAAACTGGTGGCTGCCGGTTGTGTCTGTGATCTGAAGGGTGCAGACGCTCTTGTCACAGCTGATCACCTGCCGGTACGTGTCCTCCACCGTTGGGATGTAGGTGTCCCGGAAAGTACCTTTCACAAAACGGAGCACCAGTGAGCTCTTCCCCACACCCCCTGCTCCAAACACCACCACACGGTAGTCGTTGCTCTGCTCGGGCATCTTGGGCCTTCAATTGTGCCTCTTGCTTTCTAGACCTAATAAAGGGAAAATAAACATTCAGATGATTATGTATTGTATAGACTTTAAAAGTGTTTTTTTTTTTTTTACTTTTTGATTCAAAGAACCACCAAATATACCCCCAAAATGTTTATCACATACCGTTGAGGTCAAAAGTTTGTACCCCCCTTTCAGAATCATTAAAAATGTTCATTATTTTACCAAAATAAGAGGGCTCATACAAATTGCATGTTATTGTTTGTTTAGTACTGACCTGAATAAGATATTTCACATAAAAGATGTTTACATATAGTTCACAAGAGAAAATAATAGTTGAATTTATAAATATGACCTAGTTTAAAAGTTTACATCTCCTTGATTCTTAATACTGTGTTGTTGTTTAGTGATGGTTGTTTATGAGAAAAATCCTTCAGGCCCCACAAATTCTTTGGTTTTCCAGCATTTTTGTGTATTTGAACCCTTTCTAACAATGACTGTATGATTTTGAGATCCACCTTTTCACAATGAGGACAGCTGAGGGACTCAGAAACACAATGAACTGAGAGATGGGGGTCTTTTTACATTTGAAGATCAGGGTAAATTAATCTTATTTTGTCTACCTGGGAACATGGAAGGATCTTCTGTAGCTTCTGAAGGGCAGTACTAAATGAAAAAAATATATTTAGGCAAAATAAGAACAATGTACACATCTCCATTCTGTTCAAAAGTTTTCACCCCCAGCTCTTAATGCATGTTTTTTTTTTTCCTTCTGGAGCATCACTGAGCATTTGAACCTTTTGTAATAGTTGTATATGAGTCCCTCAGTTGTCCTCAGTGTGAAAAGATGGATCTCAAAATCATATGATCATTGTTGGAAAGGGTTCAAATACACAAAAAATGCTGGAAAACCAAAGAATTTGTGGGATCTTAAGGATTTTTCTGAAGAACAGTGGGCAGTTTAACTGTTGGACAAAACAAGGGACTCATGAACAACTATCACTAAACAAAAATCACTGAACACTGCTGTGGATTCAGGTAACAACACAGTACTAAGAGTCAAGGGAATGTAAACTTTTGAACAAGGTAATTTTTATAAATTCAGCTATTCTTTTCTCTTGTGGACTATATGTAATCATCTTTTATGTGAAATATCTCACTCAGGTCAGTACTAAATAAACAATAACATGCTTTTTGTATGATCCCTCTTATTTTGGTAAAATGATAAACATTTTTAATGATTCTGAAAGGGGGATGCAAAATTTTGACCTCAACTGTATATTACGATCGGTTGTGATTGTCACGTCACACGGTATGTTCAGTGTACAGTATATAGAGAAATTGCTAGTGACCGAAAAAAACACGTCATCACACATCCTGTTTAAATTCATTATGCTTTAAACATTTATCATGATCATCATTTATTTACTAGATATTTATCTAATTCAAAATTACAGGTATGAAACACAAATTCGTTTAGTGCTGCTTTGCCCCTAGACAGGACTCAAGTGGCTTTTTTGAAGAAAGAGACATGAGTCTTGTCATCCATCATGCTATTATGAAATCACAATGCAGCTCATCATAATGTATCTGTGCTTTGCCCTCAGACACTCTCTCGCTTTCACTGCAGTTTATAGCAGTGCATTATTTATTGCCTCAGAGCTAAAACAATAATTCTAAACAGTTTTCTGCTCCTGGGCACCCTACCATTCAGATTGAAGCACTATGCATCTATGTGTGAGTACAAAAAAGGTTTTAGATGTTTAAAAATAAGCATTTATATGTGCAATTTAATGTTTTCATGAATAATTTAGCCAAGACACAGACCATATCCATCAGTGTCAAAGAACCACAAACATAGAACACACATCGAATTGTGTATAGATTATGCAGAAGCAAGCGAGAACACAATTTCCAGGCTTTACACCGATTTCAGCCTCAGTAATCAATACCTCAATTTCACACTAGCAGGCGAGGGATACTGAGAGACATTTCCAATGAAACTACCACAAGTTTCTGCTAAACTTCCATCAAAAAGTATAGATTAACCTGGTATGTGCATCACATATACCATTCATATGAAACTATATTAGTATTTCGCGGACAGCCATTATATGTCTCAGAAATCTTGAGCTGATTATTAAAACAGCTTTTTACAGTAAGCCAGCTGAGGAACACTACAGCTGAAGTGAAAAAAGTATTTTTCAAGCAAATTTTTGATTCAGAGATACCTGTTGTGATTTGATTATGTCATCAGTACTGTAATTTTTGGGATTGTTCAATTATTCACCATGTCTGTAGTATTCTCTCTACTAGTCTTTTTACAGTGATGTACATGCATGCTTATAAAAATAAACGCTCTTTAATTGGCATAGTTCACCCAAAAAAGAAAATTCGCTAAAAAATGTATTCACCCTCAGATTTGGAGGGTGATTTAGATCTAAGATCGCCACCCAAAATTTGGAGAAATTTAGCATTACTGTACATCACTTGCTCACTAATGGATCCTCTGCAGTAAATGGGTGCCGTCAGGAATAGTTCACCCAAAAATTAAAATTTGCTAAAAAATGTATTTACCCTCAGATTTAGAGGGTGCTTAAGATCTAAGACCGCCACCCACGATTTGGAGAAATTTAGCACTACTATACATCATTTGCTCACAAATAGATCCTCTGCAGTGACTGGGTGCCGTCAGAATGAGAGTCCAAACAGCTGATAAAAAAATCACAGTAATCCACAAGTAATCCACATTATGAATCATTATGAATTATGAGTCCATAATGCATAATAATGCTTCCCGTCTTGTCCTCTCACATCAAAATTAATTAACATATATGTTAAAAAAAAATGTATGGACTGTTTTCACATGTAAACAGTACTTTATCTGAACATATTTCTCTCTTGATTCAGACAAAATTATTTTTTCACTAAAGAAAGCAATGTTATGGATGACTCATATTTTATTACAAACACACATCTTATTACTTCATAAGATGTTAATTGATGGACTGGAGTTGTGTGGATTACTTGTGGATTATTGTGTTGTTTTTATCAGCTGTTTGGAATCTCAATCTGACGGCACCCATTCACTGCAGAGGATACATTGGTACAAGTGATGTGATTCTAAATTTCTCAGAAATAAGTTCCAATGAAGAAACAAACTACAACCTTGATGGCCTAAAGGCTCAGTTAAATTTCAGCAAATGTTCATTTTTGGGTGAACTATTCCTTAAACATCTCTGGAGCCTTTCCACTGCACAAATAATGAAACCACTGTACCATTGTTGTACCAGCAACAGTATTTAATGACTGTACAAACAACTACACAGTGAAACTATCAATATCTTTTGCATGGGTGTTCTAAATGAATGTTAGATTGAAATTATTGGGGAAAAAATCCATATGTGAAACCAACAATATCTCTCAAAGCTGGCTTCCCAACACAAAACACTTCGTGTTTTCATCCAGCATTATGACACCAGGCTACTTGCACTCAGGGCTTAAAGTGCAGCGACATGCTTGGCAGGGTGCAGCAATCCTGACAGCAGTCAAGCTCTCATCTGAGAGAAGCCCTGGTGCCTCTCCCCCTCTCTCTCTCTCACTCTGTCAAATCAATGAGCAGAGGACATTGAGCCTTTGATCAATGCTAGTGTCTGCGGATTTCAGGCCTCTGACAGGCTGGTGCCCCCCTCTCGCCCCTCTTAAGGTGTCACAGTTGTTTCTGTGCTGTGATTGATGTCAATCTCCCTTGGAGTGCTGTGTTATCTATTCTATAAGTCCCTCGCGGAAGGGCCGGAGAGCCGCTGAGCTTATTAATGCTGTTACAGCGTCTCGCTACTCCAGCCAAACTCTATTATAGATTAAGTTTGGCACGAGGAGAGATTATAATGCATGTCCCTCATTCAAGGTTCTCCCAGGCTCTCTCACGGCAATGTGCTGATGCTGCCAGATTTGGGAATGACCTTGCTTTTACCGAAGCGAATGTGGAATATATCACTCAGACATTAGGATTCGAAAGGTAATGTTTGCTGAATAGCACTCGGGCACCGTGCCACGTACTCTTAAACAATCACAGTAAATGGAAGTGCGGGCTCAGTATGCTGGCGCGTCTGTTTGCAAACCACACACTCCAGTGCCATGCATACAGAAGTTGGAAACAACAGTATATAGACAAATGACCCTATTTGCTTTCATTGTTTATTGTGAGTGAATCACTGATGCATTCTAGTCCAAAGAAATTAAAAGTTCTTCGTGGTCTTGAATCAATATGTAATAATTTGCTGTTGTTTTGAACAACTTTTCTTTTCTGCTGATATCACATAGGCCTTGCTGGATAATGTTTACTAATAGCCTAAGAGTTATTTAGGAGCTATTTTAATAAACTCACATTTGGTCTGGGCAAGCGGTCAAGTTTACCTTCCTGTTGGAGAGTAAGCATCTTTCTTGACTGATGTCATTCAATTTTTATGAATTATTATTATTATCAGATTTCAAATCACATACTTTCACTTCTAGATGTCATATAGTAGAAGAGAAAGGCTGTGAACCAGGGTGCGAACTGCTGAATTTGAATTCAATTGTAACTGAAGCAGCAAGCAGGATTCAGAACTGCAGTTTGTAAAGAAGAAAAATGTAAAGAAATAGAATTAAAACGAACTGAAATTAGTTTGTTTGTTTGTTTGTTTATAGGAATTACAATCTTCCACTGACTTTTTCCTGTAAATCTTCCTATAGTTGAAATCTGTAGCTAAAATATCAATGTGACACAATAACTAGTTTTGGAAGCAATTATTAAATATTTTGGGAGGGATAGATATGTATAGGGATAGATAGATAGATTTTGTTATTTCTACCTCAAAAATGTCATGCCCTTTACAAAAAAAAAGGTAAAACAGCAATGTAGGGCGATTTTAAAGTTGGAGAAGAAAATGAAATGGAAGTTTTTCGACATACCCTAACTGTACTGAACCGGAATAAACAGAGTTCATGCAGACCTAGACAAGACGGGCATTTGAGGTTAACAAGTATATGTAAATTGTAATTTTTTTTTAGAAAATAACTGATCATTTTGCTAGATAAGACCCTTCTTCCTCAGCTGGGATCATTTAGAGCGGTGGTTCTCAACTCCAGTCCTCGGGGCCCACTGCTCTGCACATGTTGTATGTTTCTGAATCTGACACACTTACTTACAGGCCATGTCCACACTAATACGTTTTCGTTTGAAAACGCATGTTTTTCTCTCCGTTTTGGCTTTCTGTCCACACTGAAGCGGCATTTTAGTCAAGGAAAACAAGCTTTTTGAAAACTCTCTCCAAAGTGGATAAATTTGAAAACGCCGTTTTCACATTGCAGTGTGGACTGTGAAAATGTAGGCTTTTGAAAATGATGATGTTTAGTCATGTGACGCGTATTGTACCAATAGATATCTATGTTTATACCGGTAATTGTAGCTGTTATGTGCTATTCACTTTCACACTGCTGCTAAAGATATATTTGTACACTCTTCATATTACAGTCCTAAAAAGATGACAGAAAACACAGATGCAGACTCCTGCAGCTAAACGTGAGGGCAGCTGCTTTTTAGATCAAACATGAGAGTGTGTGACATGGACGCATCAGTGAATGATGAGATATTTCTGTAAATTACATGATCCTGCCAAGAATTCCGTGAAAACTTATTGTGTATGTTCCATCTGTATCATCTCAGTGAGTTTTTATGCATGCGCAGTATGGTGCTAGTGTGGACGGAGAGCATTTTAAAATGAAAACTCCATTTTCAAATGTATCCGGACTAATGTAGACGTAGCCTCAGTTCATGGATCTTTCTCCTAACCAGCTGATGATCTGAATCAGGTGTGTTAAATGAGGGAGACATACAAAATGTGCAGAGCAGTGGACCCAGAGGACTGGAGTTGAGAACCACTGGTTTAGAGCCCTTTGAAGCTGCTTTTAAACTGCATTTTGGAAGTTCAAACTCAGGGTCACCATAGAAGTCCACTATGTGGAGAGAAATCCTGAAATGTTTTCCTAATAATTTCTTTACAACTAAAGAAAGAAAGTCATGAACATCTTGGATGACAAGGGGGTGAGTACATTATCTGTAAATTTTGGTTCTAGAAGTTCTTTAATTTATTTAAAAAATTGAAATAGTAAGACACTATAGGGCTTTTACTAGTCAAATAAAATCAATATCAACCAAATTTTTGTTTGGCTACTTTAAAAATAAACCTAAAATTGCCAGTAGGTGGCATCAGATCACTATATGAGTGAGTCATTGAGTCATTCATTCATTCGTTCAAAACAGCTGGCAAAATTCGCATTTACAAGATAGACGCATTCAAAACTTACAGTCTCTAACTTCTGCCAAAATGCATCAGCGATTTTAATGACATCACCCTGCACTTCAGCTTCTCATCAAACTTTCTGTCCATCCATCAAATGCTCTCTAGAATCCAAAGTGTCCCGCCCCCTACATTATAAATAGATGCAAAAGCTGCAGCTGAAATCGGTCACTTGTTTACAGAATTAGTATATTCTGTACAGTGAATGGCACATAGTGCAATATATAGGTGTACTAAACCAGCAGTTCTCAACTCCAATCCTCGGTGCAAACTGATCTGCACATTTTGTATGTTTCTAAATCTGACACACTCAGTTCAGTTCATGGATCTTTCTCTTAAATCGCTGATGATCTGAATCAGGTGCATTAAATGAGGGAGACATAGAAAATGGGCCCCGAAGACAGGAGTTGAGAACCACTGGTTTAAACAACAATTATGATGTTATCGTAGATGATATAGCCTATATCGCACAACAGACACAGACAAATAGATAAACAGACAGATAGATAGATAGATAGACTGAAACACAGACACACAGACAGACAAAGAACAATAGAGAGATGCGTCTAGCTGTTTCTGAACTGAGTGAACAGCCCTTTACAGTGAATCACTGCATTGGATTCCACAGGACGCCCATCAGGCCGAGTCCATTAGCCTGAGTCTGCTCTAATCTGAATGAGAAGCTTTGCAGCATAATATACTGTCTAAAGAGCTGCTTTCTTTTTATCAGTCAAACCAGGCTTTCACTCTGCCATAAATGGCAGTTGCTTTGTCATATTCCCATGGATACCAATATTCTATTGAAGAAAAAAGGATTTTGGGTTCAGAAATGACTCTTATTCTGTGGGAATCAAATATGCCCCGCTTTACTGCATACTAAAAACACTGACAGGAGATGGAGAGGCATCTGCATGCACACATTAGTGTTCATGTGCTGTGCGCACACTGAGTCTGAAACCAATGTCAGTGTCAGTGTTCTGGGAAATCAAACTTGGGTGTAAGTGTTGGTTACTGCATGCACAGACTGAAAGAGAAAGGGAGAGTGGGATAAATCGGAAGAGGGAGGGGTACGGAAATGGAAAAATAGCCTTGGTGCTATTAAGTGCATGACTTAGTATTATGTCGTTATCTACTTTTTGTGGTACAAATAAAAGCTAGGGTTTTTGTAACTGTGATCAAAAATGATATTTCCAAACAATAACCAAGTCAAACAAAAAGGGGAAAAACAGATCAAGGAGTATGTACATAAATAGTTTTTCTGTTGTTCAGATATAATATCCAGATGGATTGCAATAATGAAGAAATGTATTCAAGAAAAGATATATAATTCAAAAATCAAATATAATATAAATTATATACATTTAAATTTAAATATAAATATAAATATAATATAGTAGGTATTTTAATCTCACAATGCAGATGTTATCATGTGATTATGATAAGTTTTAAATATTAGATATAACCTCAACGGGGAAATGTCAGAACTGTGAAATAAAAAGTTGTAATTACCTTTTTTGATTTTTGTTCAATGTCAGAAAAAATTATTGTAAGTTGTAAAATCTGATTTTGATTTAAAAAAGTTTTGTGAGATATAAACTGAGGATTGCATGGAAGATACATCTGAATTGTGAGATAAAAAGTCAATTACCTTTTTTATTTTTTATTCCATGGCAAAAACAAGCTTCCATACAAACCTGTAGGACTTTCTCTTTCTTTCAGAATAGACTCCTTTGTGTTCCACAGAAGAAAAATAAAGTCATACAGGTTTGGAATGACATCAGGGTGAATAAATACTGGCAGAATAGTCATTTTTAGGCTATCTGTGAGTTTAAATCTTTCATTTAAATGCAAAATGGCCAACACTCTGCACAGTTATTACTCTCCTAGAAATCACTGATTGGTCTTTACGCCACAGATGTGTGTTTGTGTATCATATAGTGTTTACAGTATAGAGGCTAAAAATTTGGACTCATAAGGGGAGCAGGGCTACAGCCTAAAAATACCCCATATACCATCTGCCATCTCTCTGCGCCAAATGTTGCTGGATTAGTCCAGACTCGGTCATTCAGCTGTGCAGGGACATGAGAAAATGCTGTCTAGATTGAAAACAGAGTTGTAAATAAATACTGACCAGACTAAATCTACTACCGCCTTCACAGCAGTCAGTTGAACAGCTTCTATTAATTAATTAATGAAATTTTTAATCCATGTCAAAAATCATAATTTATGCATACGCTGACAGCAAAATTAATCTAATATTTTAAGCATCTTTTAATAAGCACTTAACATGCTAGATTCCAGAATCTAGTTTTTGCTTATACAATGAAAATCTATAAAGTTTAAAATACTATAACATTAACACTAACGATATTCTGATGATTAA
This sequence comes from Labeo rohita, assembly GCF_022985175.1. Classification (NCBI taxonomy): domain Eukaryota; kingdom Metazoa; phylum Chordata; class Actinopteri; order Cypriniformes; family Cyprinidae; genus Labeo; species Labeo rohita. The sequence continues at coordinate 26,499,207 of NC_066870.1, forward strand.
TGGAGTAATCAGATAACTCAAATTTTTTGAGGTAATAAAAATAGACCTAAGGAAACAATAGCCTTTAAAATTACTTAAAATACACACATATATATAGCAATAATATAGCAATATTGCAATGATAATGAGCTCAAATAAAGTTTCAAAAACAAGTAATCATATGGTTTATTGAACAAATGACTGCAGAGGGCGCCGACGGCCTGATCGTTGTTTTTACACTTTACTACACAATCTAATCCTTGTTTAATATTGACTAAACATCATTTAATTCAAATCTCCACTTAATCATTAATATTTGACCGTTTCTTTATGACACAAATGCTATATCCACTGTAATTTCTTGAATATGTGGACATTAAAATGTATAAACTCAAAGCGAAGGTTTAACTTTTATTTTTAAGTCGTGATGAACAGTTAGCATATTATGAAAGATAACTGATGAATTTTCATGTGTTTAAGTAGGTTTATAAATGATTTACCTTTCAAATCTGATGAAATGGCTTCCCAAACGAACGTTATAGTAAACCCAAGCTCACAACAATATGCAGAGATGGAGTTTAAAACACTCAACACATGTAAAATTAACAGTTTATGTGGAGCAGCATTTACTGTGAATGAAGCCCACATTCATAACCTACACACATGTAAATAATTAAAGCACATATATTAAACTTTCATTGCATATATTTATTTAACTGAATCGTAGGATTTGTGAAATTACAGTAGCATTATGCTTTATTATGACTTTTAAATGGGTTTAATGTATCATGTAGTTTTAGAAAATGGTCTAATAGAGGGTTTGCACTTCCGTCCAGATTTGGTCAGTTACCTAAATGCGTGGCCATTTTGGAGATACTCGGATGTAAACAACAGCATGGATTGCACGGTAAATGTACTACTGAATATGTTGTTCTGCTAATTTTTGCTGTCTTAACCATGTAAAAAATGCATGGAAGCTGTTAAATCATATAGAGAAGGACTTAGTAAGCAGGAAAGGGCACAATATTTTGACAAACTCAAGTTAATAGGTGGTAAAGATACATACAAGCAGTATTAATAAAGATATTAGCCTAATATTTAACATACCTTACTGGAAATGGGAAATGATAAGAACAAACACGAATGTTGTCAAGATTCTTGCCCTGGAAATCCTGGTTCAGTTTGGCCAACCACAAATGCCTTTTGTTCCTCAGACAGTTTTTTGCACTCTTCTCTTTGATTTGTTTGACTTTTGCCAGTCTAAAGTACTCCAAATGTTTTTCCGGGTCTGACTGATTAGTACAGCCCAAAACATGACAATAATCACCATTTTCAGCAGCAATAATCAGCAAAATATGCGTGTTTCATTCGGTTCAGTGACATTGTTTATGTTCAGTGCCACCAATATGGCCGATTAATGAGGCATTGTGAAAACACTGTAATGCGTTTCATGGATTTTCATCCATGGAATGTGCCATTTCCGGTATTTTGTCGATTACTCGACACGGGCAAAATATGTGTTTTTTTTTTTAAATCGAGTTCTCGAATCGAGGAATCATGACAGCCCCAATTGGACTGCAGTGACATTCATTTTAGGCCTATGGACAAAAATATATATAATAAATATAAACAAAAAATAGAAAGAAAGTCATACAGGTTTGGAATGACATGAAAGTGACTAAATAATAACAGAATTTGAACTATTCCTGTAAATACTTAACTATAGTAACAATACAATAATAGTGCATAAGACAGCAAGAAAGTAATCATTAAAATCATTAAAAAGTAACAACAAGCAACTATAAATAAAGTCAAATAAATGTTAACAAGATATCTGGTATAATGTGACTCTCTAACCTCATGAACTCAGAACAAATGACTATACATGACAGCTTCAGCTGACTGGCTAATCGCTCTGTTGCATTTTAGCTTACCATAAGTGTTTCGCAGTTTTTACTGTGTCCCTGCCAGCATTGCAAGAAACATCGCTTGTCGATCAGTCCGTCAAACAGATTGCTCCTCTGTGGACTGGGCTTAGAGGCTAATCATTGCGCTTTACCTCGTCTGCCTGCTGGATGTGCTTCCAGTGACCCAATTCAAAGGATTTAAAACTCCCAGCATGCGTGCGTGCCACAAAGCAAAGCTCCTGTGGTACAAGGCCGCAGCTGAGTGCATGAAGGTCTGATATATTAGCTAAGAGATCATGTGAGATCTTTGAACTAGATAAAGACCACTGTAAAATGCAGTTTATCCTGAGATGATAAAATGTTTTTGAGAGGCTTTGTGCTTAAATCCCTTATACTGACCTACGCACTGGCAGACAACTTGCATCTTAAAACCTTAATACTGAGACTTACATTTAAACATATGCTCAGCTATTACAAAGCCTTAGGGTGTATGGAGCTAAATCAAATGCATGGATTGTCCTCCATAAATAAACTTGATTGATTGCGAATGACTTGGGGTTTGCTGCCCAAGAACTTAAACATGCATCTGGCCTTCGGCTAGTCTGGTTGCTTAGTACCTTAGCTGCTATACCTGGAATTAATTGTTAATAACATTGCAGCTCTCTAGGCAGGAATTTTCTCGGCTTAACCGGTGGGGTTAAGTGGGTGGTAAATGTCTATGAGTTTATACACTTAATCAGTTAATCTCAAATGAGCATGCTTATTAAATTCATCATGAGCATTTCATAACTTTCAGGGATAATTGCTGTCTTTATGAGTTTGAAACAGTCAATGGCTTGATCTCTCCCCTTTGAGCTACATCTGTCTTCCAGGTAAACTTTTAATTTATTTAATAAAAAATATCTAATTAGTTAACACAGATTTAGACAAGTTTCTAACCAGGGTGTAAATCAGACGTTTCATCATGATATGATCTGACATTGATTCTTTTAGCAAGTGATATTTGCTGATACCAGTTGCACCATAACAATCAGTTACAACTCATAAATTTAACTAAAAAAATAACATGAATATGTAACTGAATTTCCAAAAAAACGCAAATCCTGTATCCCAATTGAGATATTCACCAAAAAATACACTTTGGTTTTTAAATTTATATAAAACCTAAATAATGAGATCATCAATCATCTGATGAAATGCAATAAGAAAAGCAACGACAACAGTCAAGAAACTCTTTAAGTCTCTAAAATGTGCAAATCTAGTATCCACTCCACTTGCTGAAAAACCAAAATACATTTATACAGAAAATATATAAAATACATTTTAAAAATAAAGTGAAAACATATTAAATATTTGATATTTGACAGCTCAGTAAAATGCATTTGCATGCAGATGTGGCTAACATGAGAGTGTCAAAATAGTACATCTTAAAAATATATGTTGTTATTTTTAAGCATTGCATCATGACATCATATTGTTGATGCATATCAATGTTTTGTTTAACTTCTAATTTCTAAAAGTATATATAACGGTTAGCTCTGGAAACAATTGGTCAATTAAGTTCTTGGGAGGTTATGGCAATTCAATAACAGTTTTCTTAATGGCTACACATTCTCTATCTGTCAAGGAGTGCACACGGAAGCAAAGTTCATGGTATTGGACTACAAGAAGAAAACATCTTGTCAAACTGCAATCCAAGCCAGGCTGTGCTCTTAAGTGCCCTGCTCACTATAAGCTCTTGCAGAGCTGTCTCTGCCTGAGCTCAGAGTTTTTAGGAACAGCAGAGAGACCAATCTGTCACTATTGATTTCTAAAAGAAAAGAACAGGTCTAATCTAAAGTAAACCCACCAGGACAACCCCTGACCCCCTCAATACAGTAATACACTCTTAAAGGCGCACTCGGTACCCTATACCTTTAGTGCACAATTTGAGGGAACATCCATAGTCAACATTATCAAGTGCACTAATTTAATCCCACAATGCACCTCAATGCTGAGTGTACAGACTCAACTGCTAGCTACTAAAGCAAGAGTCTCAGCTCTGGGCTTTGAGGTCCACTTCCTGTAGTTTATCTTCAAAACACAGCCGAAAATGCTAATTGAGGTTTGATCAAGTTTGGAGCTAAACTTTGAAAATGGATCTGAGGGACAGAGTTGAAGAAAGAATACCCAACTACTGTGAAAGTGGGAGCAGATGAATTCTCGCATCTCACAAGATGGTGACCATAGCACCACTGGCATACTCAGTATGCTAATTCAGCATATTCTCACTCCCAAATCGTCGCATGTTGACACAGAGTACCCCTTCATCATCTGTCATTTTTCGACATGCAGGGTCCTCCATTGCTTTAAATAAGAAACGTTTGGTGTCAATATGCTGACGCAAAAGGCATTGGGAATTTTATCATCATGATTAAATTGTATTGCATATATGTTTTTTTGTTGTTGTTTTTTTTTTATGTAAACAGTCAAAGTAATTATTTTTACATGACACTATTTACACATTTATGAGTTCGTAACCCAACCCCTGCCCCTAAACCTAACCATTTGTCAATATAAAACACAGGACATAACAGGCAGATACAGCTACAGTCACAATTTATTTAAAAAGTATTAATATCCCAAGTCTTCCAAGGTAAAACAATTGATTTCTGAGAGGAATAGACATGATCGACATCTCTATCCGCCGTACATTTAATTCTGTGTGTGCAGCACAAATTCAAAAACTGCTCCTAGAAAAACGTTACCTGAGCTTTGGTTGTGAAATGCTATTGGCTTTTGTGTTTGTGACCAATTGTGTCATGCTAAACAAGTTCAGGAGTATCTTTTTGAATGTGATATGTGCGGGAATAAGATCATTTTCAGCAATTAAAACGATGTATGATTTACTCTGTTCTTCTCGTAAAGACACTGAAGGACTTGGAATGCAACGCGACTTGTTTGTAATACTTTTATACTGCTTTTCATGGTCAGTTTTTGCAATAAATACCCGTCACTGTACTTTTGTTTGCCTGTTGCGTGTTTTATATTGTTCAGAAGTGGGTAGGAGTAAGTTAGGGGTGGGGTTAGTTGCTCCAAAATATCTATGAAAGTAAAAATTTATATAAAATGTTTTTCGCAAATGCATGCAAACCATTAAAGACGATGCATAATGCAAACAACTAGGAGCAATGGAGGACCCTGCATGTCCAAAAGTGATGCTAAAGGGGTGCCCTGAGTGCCAAAAAGTGATGCCAAGGGGTCCAGACAAGCGTCTATATGTGATGAGCTGAGAATGTGTTGCCTAATTTACTCGTTGTCAATGACACATTCAGAAACCTATTTTAGTGGTGTAATGTAGGGGATAGTGAATGAGATTTCAGATACATCTTAATTTTTTGCTAATCTCTTATTTGTCCCAATAGTACCAGCAGTTTTGGATTTTATAGTGACATCTACTGGCATGGATGCATTAAAGGATTGAAATTATAAAATTTCCTAATCATCTATTCCATTGTCAGGATTGTGTTCTGTTTTGTCTTGTTTTTCCTAGTGTTTTTCCCTCCTGTTTCTAGTGTTTTTTGCTTTCTTCCATTTGTTCCCCCTTTTGCTTTTTGAGATTTGGTTTAGTCCGTGTTTCCCCCCTTAGGTTTTGTTTCTTTTGGTTTAGTCTTGCCTATATTTGTACTTCCCCTCGTTATCTCGTTTGTGACCACTCCCCTGTTTCTGTGTATATAAGGTTTGTTTGTTCCACACGGTCTTGTCGGTGATTAGATTGTCTTCAGTTTGTTTTGCTCGTCGTTGGTTGCTGGTTCCCGTTGTTTCCCTGAGTCTGTTCCTTTGGATTGTTTATTAAAAGTGCATTGTTTGGATCTCCGCTCTCCTGCGTATCTGTTCCCGCACACGACGTCAAGCGTGACAGAATCACCGACCCAAAGTCAACAACATGGATGCCGAGAGGAGGATCATGGGCATTCGTCGGGGGATGAGGCCGGTGGAACAATATGTGGAGGAATTCTTGGAGGTTTGTCATCTGGTGAGTTGGAGCGATGCGATGATTAATACGTGTTTTCTAATGGGGCTAAATAACTCCCAGTTGCTCAGTTCCATACCCTATGAGGATCGCTATAAACCGGTTGCTGAATTTATCAACCAGGTCCTCACCCTCAGTCAGTCCGATTTTTATGTTGATGTGAAAGATTCCGATCTTTCCCCCATTAGAAAACACGTTGCCGCTCCAGCCCACCATCAGCCAGCTTCCTCCACATGCCGTCCCGACCGGTCCGCTCCCTCTGGTCTTCCTGCGCTTCCTCCTGTTTGTTATTCCTCCTCTCTCATCGTCAGTCCGGAGATCGCGGCCAGCCCTCCGAGGTCATGGCCAACCTTGATGGCCAGTGTGCTGGACCCACCACTAATGTCGACACGCAAGATGGCGGCCGCCACGCCAGAGTCTGCACGCAAGATGGCTGCCGCCACGCCAGAGTCTGCACGCAAGATGGCTGCCGCCACGCCAGAGTCTGCACGCAAGATGGCCTCCGTTGTTGAGCCCCCGGCCAAGAGGGCCGCCAAGACTAAGCCCCCGGCCAAGATGGCCGCCGCACCCGAGCTCACTGACCCGCCAGAGCGCCCTCAAGTGACCGCGCCGCCAGAGCCCACGTCTCCTTTGCCACTTCCTGAGCTTAGTCAAGACTCAGCTCCATTTCCTGAGCCAAGGCAGGACACAGCTTCGCTTCCAGAGTTAAGTCAAGTTGCAACTGTGTTACCCGAGTCAAGTCACGTCACGGCTGAGTCAAGTCACGTCACGGCTGAGTCAAGTCACGTCACGGCTGAGTCAAGTCACGTCACGGCTGAGTCAAGTCACGTAACGGCCGAGTCAAGTCAAGACACAGCTCCACTTCCTGAGTCAAGTCAAGCGGCCGAGTCAAGTCTAGACACAGCTCCACTTCCCGAGTCAAGTCAAGCGGCCGAGTCAAGTCAAGCGGCCGAGTCAGGTCAAGACACAGCTCCACTTCCGGAGTCAAGTCAAGCGGCCGAGTCAAGTCAAGCCACTGTTGCAGTTCCTGCGTCGAGTCAAGCCACAGCTGTAGTCCCAGCGTCAAGTCAAGCCACGGCTGTGGCTGCTGAATCGAGTCAAGCCATGGCTGTAGTTCCTGAGCCGAGTCAAGCCATGACTGTACTCTCTTCCACCAGAGAAGCCGCGCCCATGCCCCCAGAGGTGTCAGCCCCGGCTGTAGAGCCTCCTATGGGGGCGGCGTCAACCCATAAACTCTCTGCTTCTCCCCTTCCTCTGTTCACCTCCTCTATCCCTGCTCTCCCCAGGTCCCAGGCCGTGACGCAGTTGCTCGCCCTGCCCAGGGAGGCCCTAGCGCGCCCTCCTGCGCGCCCTCCAGAGTCGGCTCCTCCTCCAGCGCGTCCTCCAGAGTCGGCTCCTTCTTCAGCGCGTCCTCCTGCGCGCCCTCCAGAGTCGGCTCCCCCTCCAGCGCGCCCTCCTGCGCGCCCTCCAGAGTCGGCTCCTCCTCCAGCGCGCCCTCCAGAGTCAGCGCGCCCTCCAGAGTCAGCGCGCCCTCCAGAGTCAGCGCGCCCTCCAGAGTCAGCGCGCCCTCCAGAGTCAGCGCGCCCTCCAGAGTCAGCGCGCCCTCCAGAGTCAGCGCGCCCTCCAGAGTCAGCGCGCCCTCCAGAGTCAGCGCGCCCTCCTGAGTCAGCGCGCCCTCCTGAGTCAGCGCGCCCTCCTGAGTCAGCGCGCCCTCCTGAGTCAGCGCGCCCTCCTGAGTCAGCGCCCTCCTGAGTCAGCGCGCCCTCCTGAGTCAGCGCGCCCTCCTGAGTCAGCGCGCCCTCCTGAGTCAGCGCGCCCTCCTGAGTCTGCGCGCCCTCCTGAGTCTGCGCGCCCTCCTGAGTCTGCGCGCCCTCCTGAGTCTGCGCGCCCTCCTGAGTCTGCGCGCCCTCCTGAGTCTGCGCGCCCTCCTGAGTCTGCGCGCCCTCCTGAGTCTGCGCGCCCTCCTGAGTCTGCGCGCCCTCCTGAGTCTGCGCGCCCTCCTGAGTCTGCGCGCCCTCCTGAGTCTGCGCGCCCTCCTGAGTCTGCGCGCCCTCCTGAGTCTGCGCGCCCTCCTGAGTCTGCGCGCCCTCCTGAGTCTGCGCGCCCTCCTGAGTGCCCTCCTGAGTCGGCTCCTCCGTCAGCGCGCCCTCCTGCGCGCCCTCCTGAGTCGGCTCCTCCGTCAGCGCGCCCTCCTGCGCGCCCTCCTGAGTCGGCTCCTCCTTCAGCGCGCCCTCCTGCGCGCCCTCCTGAGTCGGCTCCTCCGTCGCGCCCTCCTGAGTCGGCTCCTCCTTCAGCGCGCCCTCCTGCACGCCCTCCTGAGCCAGCACCTCATCCAGCGCTCCCTATTAATTCCCCCAAGAAAATTTTGTGGGGGGGCTACTCCCCTGTTCAGCCATGGCCTCCTGAACTGTTTACCCGGCCATGGCTTCCCGAACCTCCGGACCCGCCATGGCCAAATGAACTGTGTGCTCGGCCATGGCTCTCTGAATCCCCAGACCCGCCATGGCCAAATGAACTGTGTGCTCGGCCATGGCTCTCTGAATCCCCAGACCCGCCATGGCCAAATGAACTGTGTGCTCGGCCATGGCTCCCGGAACTCCCAGACCCACCATGGCCGCCTGGACTATACCCTTGGCCATGGCTCCCTGAACTCCCAGACCCGCCATGGTCCCTGGACCCACCCTGGAGGCACCACCCTGCTTCCCCCGTGTCCGCCTGGCACAGCCTCCAGGGCGCCCACCCTCCCACCCATTTGTGTATAGTTACGGCGCGAGTCGCGCCTTAGGGGAGGGGGGGGTAATGTCAGGATTGTGTTCTGTTTTGTCTTGTTTTTCCTAGTGTTTTTCCCTCCTGTTTCTAGTGTTTTTTGCTTTCTTCCATTTGTTCCCCCTTTTGCTTTTTGAGATTTGGTTTAGTCCGTGTTTCCCCCCTTAGGTTTTGTTTCTTTTGGTTTAGTCTTGCCTATATTTGTACTTCCCCTCGTTATCTCGTTTGTGACCACTCCCCTGTTTCTGTGTATATAAGGTTTGTTTGTTCCACACGGTCTTGTCGGTGATTAGATTGTCTTCAGTTTGTTTTGCTCGTCGTTGGTTGCTGGTTCCCGTTGTTTCCCTGAGTCTGTTCCTTTGGATTGTTTATTAAAAGTGCATTGTTTGGATCTCCGCTCTCCTGCGTATCTGTTCCCGCACACGACGTCAAGCGTGACATCCATGTCTTTGTTTCTTTAATCAAAAAGAAATTAAGGTTTTTGAGGAAAACATTCCAGGATTTTTCTCCATATAGTGGATTTCAATGGTGGCCAACGGGTGGAAGGTTCAAATTGGAGCTTCAAATGGTTCTACATGATCCCAGGTGAGGAATAAGGGTCTTATCTAGCAAACAACAATTACAAATGTATATACTTTTTTTTTTTAAGTTATATTTTTGGGCTTTTTGTTTCTTTGTTATTCAGACAGGACAGTGGAGAGATGACAGGAAAGTATTGGGTAGAGAGAGAGGAGAGGAGAAGACAGGAACTGAACTCGGGTAGCCGTGAGCGCGGTTTCGCTGATAATTCAGCACACTAACCACGAGGCTAATTTATATACTTATTAACCACAAATGCTCCTGTTGCACTAGCTCTGCGATGCGCATCTACAACTTCCTGCATTATGTAATCACATTGGAAAGGTCACGCGTGGTTAGTTCTTCAACTGTGACTTCAATTCAAAAAGGTAGGGTAGGGCAAAAAACTCCTTCTCATTTTCTCCTCCAACTTCAAAATGTCCAACGTCATTGTTTTACCTTTTTTCGTAAAGGGCTTTTGCCTTTGCTTTGTAAACACAGGGTTGGTGCTTCCGCCTACATCATGCGTGACCTTTCCAACATGACTATGTAATGTGTAAAGTCATAGATGCAGAACTAGTGCAAGACAAGCATTTGTGGTTAAAAAGTATACAAATCATTATTTTCTTTAGAAAATGACCAATCGTTTTGCTACACAAGACCCTTATTCCTCATCTGGGATCATCTAGAGCCCTTTGAAGCTGCACTGAAACTACAGTTTGAAGCTTAAACCCACTGATCCCCATTGAAATCCACTATATGGAGAAAAAACGTGGAATGTTTCCTTCAAAAACCTTAATTTCTTTTTGACTCAAGAAAGACATGAACATCTTGGATGACATGGAGGTGGTAAATCATCAGGAAAATTTTAATTATGGAGTAAACTAATCCCTAAAAGTTTGTGAATTGCAGATGCTTTGCACCAAGCCTTTTTTTTTTTTTTTACTACATACATCCATTCTCTGACAAGGAATAAAATTCCTTTAAATATGACCAAAATGACCAATCGTTTTGCTACATAAGACCCTTATTCCTCAGTTGGGATCATCTAGAGCCCTTTGAAGCTGCATTAAAACTACAATTTGAAGCTTAAATCCACTGATCCCATTGAAATCCTCTATATGGAAAAAAAAAAACCTGGAATGTTTCCCTCAAAAACCTTAATTTTTTTCGACTCAAGAAAGACATGAACGTCTTGGATGACATGGGGGTGGTAAATCATCAGGAAATTTTAATTCTGGAGTAAACTAATCCCTTAAAGTTTGTGAACTGCAGATGCTTTGCACCAAGCCTTTTTTTTTACTACATACATCCATTCTCTGACAAGGAATAAAATTCCTTTAAATAATATACCATTGATTAACAACCTCTGAGATCACAGCAAATTTGTCTTTGAAGCAGAAGTACACTTCCAGAGCAAAAATTGACAGATAGTGTACTCACCCCTTGTCATTCAAGATGTTCATGTCTTTCTTTCTTCAGCTGTAAAGAAATAGTTTTTTGAGGGAAACATTTCAGGATTTTTCTCCATATAATGGTGCCCCGATTTTGAACTTCCAAAAGGCAGTTTAAATGCGTCTTCAAACGATCCTAAATGCAGTTGTAAACAATACCAGCCAAGGAAGAAGGGTCTTATCTAGCGAAACGATTGGTTATTTTCTTAAAAATAATACAATTTATATACTTTTTATTGTCAAAGGCTTGTCTTGTCTCGCTCTGCCTGAACAGTTTTTTCCGGTTCATGACAGTTAGGGTATGTCGAAAACTTCCCATCTCATGTTCTCCCTCAACTTCAAAATCACCTTATATCGCTGTTTTACATTTTTGGTTAAGGGTGTTTGATCTTCTTTGCATGTTCGCTTTGCAAAGACTGGGTCGGTACTTCTGCAGCGATGTAGGATGATTTTGAAATGATTTTTGAAGTTGAGGGAGAAAATACGATTGGAGTTTTTCAACATACCCTAACTGTCTTGAGCCATAATACACAGAGTTCAGGGAGAGCAAGACAAGACAAGCATTTGAGATTAAAAAAGTATTTAAATTGTATTATTTTTAAGAAAATAACCGATCGTTTCGCTAGATAAGACCCTTCTTCCTTGGCTGGTATTGTTTACAACTGCATTTAGGATCGTTTGAAGACGCATTTAAACTGCCTTTTGGAAGTTCAAAATCGGGGCACCATAGCAGTCCATTATATGGAGAAAAATCCTGAAATGTTTCTCAAAAAACATAATTTCTTTACAGCTGAAGAAAGAAAGACATAAACATCTTGGATGACAAGGGGATGAGTACATTATCTGTACATTTTTGTTCTGGAAGTGGACTTCTTTAAGGGGTTTATAAGTTATCATTAAAATCAGTTTCCTGGAAAAAATGAATAAAATTTACTTCCATAACCCGACTGTTGCACTCTATGGCATGACAGGACTGGTCATGTGATGTCAACATGCCGACATCCATGAAAAGCAACCCCCTCAATGTAAAACAAAACTTTTTTCTTTCTTGAAAACAGATTTGTTTTCTCCCGTTACTATACATAACATATCTCAAATACACAGTTTATCTTCAAAACTTTTAACTAGCAAATAATGACCCCATTGAATCCCACTGAACCATAAGCCAGGTGAGGTGAGGATGTCTAAAAGCCTTTAAACATGACTACTATTACTACTTCAGTTACTAATAAAAGCACAGGCTACTGGAAAAGTGCTTCACCCTTTTCTCATTCAGCTCATTCCAGCATTCTATTATTGCCTCTGGTGCAATACTAAAAACTGATGCACGCCTGTGAATTAGTCTCCATATAAATTGCTGCATTAGATTCCATTATGAGCGCAGCCTGCATCATCTTCCGCAACAAGACTACCATGAGGGTCATGCATTGGCTTTATACGATGATATATTATTATACTAATGCACCCAAGACGACGTCAGCAGCGTGCGGATCCTCTTTCTCAATGTTCACGTTGCACAACCAAATCAGACACTTTAGCACACTATAGCCATACGTCCAGTCGTTTAGTCATCATTGCATAAAAGGCTTTTTAATGATGCAAAGTGAGATTAACATACATATATTTCTAATTAAATGGATGGTTGATTCTGTGCATGTGCTGGTTTACTGTTCGTCGCACACAGTCGTACATTTATCAAACATTGGAAATGTACACGCTGAATATGTAGAGGCTCTACCGCGTGTAAATGGAAATCCCCACGGTCTCTAAGACTGCAGACAGTTTGCACGCATGTATCTTATACATTTTATATCATCATGGGGCCGGTTGCTGGACAGAGGTGTAAACTATGAGTTCAGCATCACCATATCATACGCAGCCCGTTTCATTCATAAAGAAGCGACTCTCCATAGCACTGTTGGTGCGGCGAATCACATGCCTTCTTTCGGCTATATGTAGGTAAAGCCGCGGGGGTTTTTTAAGAATCGTGTTCAGTTCTCAACATTTTACTGTTTGTTGTTAAAGCAAATGCCATCATGAGTTATGGTCAGTGCCGCTAACGCATGATTTCCACACAAAACAGAAAATGCTGCAAGTATTCAGGAGTCAAACACTAACTGAAATCAGTGTAACGCTCGTCCAGGTTGCTTATGCTGTGCACTACGTAAAAAACAAAAAGACAATATAGCAAAGGCACTACATGAATGAATTGATTTCATACGCCGGCGCGCAATTCGACTCACCTACCTGAACTTAACGTATCCCGTGATTGATCTCTGACTGACAGCACGGATGAATGGCAGCTTGCGCTAATAAGGTACTAAAGCATTTTAGACTAATAATGAAGACGTGATAGAGTCCAATCTCAACGGCAGTCCTCTCTCTCCCTCTCTGTATCGCACTCACTCATACACACACACACACACACACACACACACACACACACACACACACCCTCCTCCTCAGAATCTCCACTTGCTTCAGATAGAAGGTGGGAGATTTTTAACATATTGCCTACAGGAGGTGGACAAAATACAGAAGTACCTAACAATACAGTGCAGTCTTACATTTTACTTAATTATAACGCAAACTATAGAATTCAGTACAATTTAATATGAAATTATGTTAGATTTAGAGCACTCAAACTCAAAATGTTAGCTGTTTGATAAAATAAAAAACACAAATCTAAAAATATAAATATAAAATGTATATACACTACCAGTCGAAAGTTTTCGAACAGTGTGATGTTTGAAGAATTCTCTTCTGATCATTAAGCCTGCATTTATTTGGTCTAAAATACAGCAAAAGCAGTGATTTTATTTTTTACTATTTAAAATAACTGCTTTCTATTTGAATATATTTTAAAATGTAATTTATTCCTGTGATCAAAGCTAAATTTTCAGCATTATTATTCCAGTCACATGGTCCTTCAGAAATCATTCTAATATGCTGATGTGCTGTTCAAGAAACTATTATTATGATTATCAATATTTAAAACAGTTTTTCAGGATTTTTTTGATGAATAGAAAGTTTAAAAGAACAGCATTTATCTGTAATAAACAGTTTTTGTAACATTATACACTATACCATTCAAAAGCTTGGAGTCAGTATATTTTTTTTCTAGAAATTAATACTTTTATTTAGCAAGGATGCTTTAAATTGATCAAAAGTGATGATAAAGAAATGTATAATTTTACAAAAAAAAAATCTATTTCAGATAAATGCTGTTCTGATGAACTTTCTATTCATCAAAGAAATCTGAAAAAAAAAATCTACTCAGCTGTTTTCAACAATAATAATAATAAGTATTTTTTGAGCAGCACATCAGAATATTGGAAAGTTTTCAGAAGGATCATGTGACTGTAATGATGCCAAAAGTTTGGCTTTGAATTCACAGGAATAAATTACATTTTATAATATATTCAAATTGAATATATCATATTCAAATTGACTTATTTTAAATAGTAAAAATATTTCAGAATTTTACTGTTTTTACTGTACTTTGGATCAAATAAATGCAGGCTTGGTGAGCACAAGAGACTTCTCTACAAAACATTAAAACTCTTACTGTTCAAAAACTTTTGACTGGTAGTGTCACTTAAAAAAAATGGTACTTAAAAAAATAATTTTAAATAAATGCATTTTAAAAATAAATTTAAATAAATAAGTTGAAAATACATATTTAAATTCATGCATTTCAAAATATTAAAATATATTAAATGTTAATAAAAACATTATAATAAACACTAAATTTAAATAATTTTTTTACAAATAAACATACATTAAAAACATTTTAAATAATTTCATTTAAACATAAATTTAAATAAATACGTAGAAAATATAAATGTAAATAAACATTTAAAAATAAATGTAAAAAATACAGGGTCAAAATTTAAAAATGAAAACATAACTGACAAACCATTGTGCTTCTTCAGACTGCAACTATGGCAGAACCGCTTTAAAGGTGCCTCAAATACTGCGTACTCAAGATATTTCAATATCCGTTCCAAGTGTGTTAAACATAAGTTTTCCAGAGCGTTCAAGCGGTGTGATAATCTGAGGGATCCCCAAATGGTGTCACAAGTACTTTTTAAATTTTTAGTATTTTGTGCTCGCGCTCTCTGAGCCTGGAGGTGCTTTGGCTGTGGCTAACAAGGCAGACAGAAGAATGTTAGTCCCTGTCACAGTCTGAATGAGCCTGTGTTGAATCTTAGCGGATAATGGTGCAGAGTTCCTTAAGGCGATTCGGTTTTCTTCGACTGACGGCTAGACCTGGGAAGGGTGGCCTATCTTAATCTTAACTTTACACAGGAACATTTCACAAGGCACATTCCCATAAAAGTAACTGACAGAATATTGCTTAAAAAGTCTGTATAAGGTATCGTATCAAACAGCACGAGCCAAGTAAAGAACTCAGATCAGTAAGCAATAAATCTGTATAAACTGACACTGGGAGTTCATTAAACATGCAGACTCTTTTTGCATGGAGAGATGGAGGCGGTAGACAACCAAATATAATCACAATAGACAGGCTGGGGTGTACAGTTTGATAATAGCTTGCAGGAAGCAGGAGGCAAGGCTGCAAACAGCATGTGGATATTAGTCACCTCATAATAAGGGCTGTATATTCAATACTCTCCCAAGCTTTTATTTCTTTCCCTTGCAAATAAAAAGAAATTAAATTGTGAAAAGCCATGTCAAATACTAAGCAACAACAACACAGAAAATTCGGTTAGGCTTTAGAGTGGATGATTTAAGTTAGCGATTTGTTTATTTCTGGAAGATATTCAAACATTTAAGATATTCTACATTTAAATGCGGTTCAGATATTTTAATGCATTTATGATTCTCTCTACCAATGTGATTAACTAATTAAAGATTCTGATTAATTCTTCATATGTCTTGACAGATTACATCAGATGTCACATTAAATCGTAGTACTGTTTGTCTCCCTCTTCCTGTAAGAATCAGTATTACATAGTCAAAAACTGGTAGATGTTATATTCAGAAACAGAGTAAAGGCAACACTTGCTAAACATTTACATTAATACTCATAAATATTTTCACTTAAAGGTGTTTAGGAACTTTCTGAAATTCTAGGTCATTATCTCTACCTGTTTTAAGACAACCACTACTAATCCTGCTCTTAAAAAATAAAAGATGTCATGTTTAAATTAATAAAACGCTTCAACATTATTATCCTGGTTCATTTCTCAGTGAAACTACAGATTGCTGTAACAGGTGCACAGAGAATGCCATCTCTACTACTATTCACATAGTCCTCTTACAATAAAAAAGTAACCCGAGAATGCCGTTCCACTACTGCTGAGCTTTTAACATGATTAAACAATCAGTCAGGGCTTCACACCCTTGTTTACTTCATGCTCGGAGTCCCAGTGGTACACTCGAACTCCCACTTGCACTACAACTGTTGCCTTCCTTGAACAAATATTGCATATACTCAGTGTCATCGCCCAACTAAACACTGTACACACTGTGTTATAGCAGATACTTGACCTATGTATTTGCACATTATGCTCTTGCATATTAATATCCAAATGCATACACAAGAACAAAACTGTCACTGGGTGGTACATATTAGAATTTTAAATATTAGGATACATACAGTTGAGGTCAAAAGTTTACATCTTGCAGAATCTGCAAAATGTTAATTGTTTTACCAAAATAAGAGGGATCGTACAAAATGCATGTTATTTTTTATTTAGTACGGACCTGAATAAGATATTTCACATTAAAGATGTTCACACTTGATTTTTAATACTGTGTTGTTTCCTGAATGATCCACAGCTGTGTTTTTTTGTTTAGTGATAGTTGTTTATGAGTCCCTTGTTTGTCCTGAACAGTTAAACTGCCTGCTGTTCTTCAGAAAAATCCTTCAGGTCCCACAAATGTGTATTTGAACCCTTTCCAACTATGACTGTATGATTTTGAGATCCATCTTTTCACACTGAGGACAACTGAGGGACTCATATGCAACTATTACAAAAGGTTCAAACGCTCACTGATGCTTCACAAGAAAAGAAACAACGCATTAAGACCCGGGGGGTGAAAACTTTTGAACAGAATGAAGATGTGTACATTTTTCTTATTTTGCCTAAATATCTTTTTTTTTTTTTTCATTTAGTACTGCCCTTCAGAAGCTACAGAAGACACTTGCATGTTTCCCAGGAGACAAAATAAGTTAAATTTACCTTGATCTTCAAATTCAAAAGGTTTTCACCCCGGCTCTTAATGCACTGTTTTTCCTTCTGGAGCATCAACCTTCTGTAATAGTTGCATATGAGTCCCTGAGTTGTCCTTCAGTTTGAAAAGATGGATCTCAAAATCATACAGACATTATTGGAAATGGTTCAAATACACAAAAATGCTAAAAAAAAAATGCTAAAAAAAAAAAAAAAAATTGTGGGATCTGAAGAATTTTTCTGAAGAACAACAGGCAGTTTGATTGTTCAGGACAAACAAGGAACTCATGAACACTAAAAAAAACACACACAGCTGTGAATCATTCAGGTAACAACACAGTATTAAGAATTAAGTGTATGTTAACTTTTGAACAGGGTAATTTCTACAAATTTAACTATTATTTTCTCTTGTGGACTATATGTAAATGTCTTTTATGTGAAATGTCTTATTCTGGTCAGTACTAAATAAAAAATAACATGCATTTTGTATGATCCCTCTTATTTTGGTAAAATAATTAACATTTTGCAGATTGTAATACAGTTGTATGACCTCAACTGGATTAGTATTGAAAGGGTACCGCCCCTGTTTGGTACCTTTTTTCAGTATGAAAAAATAGTATTTCAGGCACTGCGAATATTTACTGTACGTTGAATTTAAAGGGAAAGGGTGCACAGACTCAAAGTTGTTTAATTCAGAACATTTCAAATGAGCCACTCAAATTACACTCACATTTTCACAATATAGACATCAACACCAAAGTTTGTTTGTGGTTTATTTTAATGATCCTTAAGTTACTTAAATTATTTCAGGAGTGTAGACAATTAGGGCTTCACAGATGTCACAAAGTAAGTTCTTATTGACATTAATCATTCACAGCTATGACAATGCAGTTTTTTGCTGAATGTGAGTCATGGTACAGGTGCTATAAAAAGAGCAAAAGTACACATATATTATCTATTGATTACTGCTTCCAAAATTTCCGGTTATAAAGAATGACTCACAAAGCAATGGCCTGTTTTCTTTTACAGAAACTTGTAGCCTGAGGAGGTATAATTAGTCTTCTCGAGTTCAGCATACTGAAAGGGTGTAAAATGGCTTCATATTTCTCCGTCTACTATGGAAAAAACTAATTAACGTAGCAGCTTTGTTGCATAACAGCTTATCAGCCAAAAGGAAATATTATACTGTGTTTTCTAATACCCATGTAGTGCTTTGATACCCTAACTCTGTTTAATATTGAACTGCTAATAGAGAGTTATTCATAGCAAGGCTAAAACTGGATATATAAAAAACAAGGACCATGTGAAGTTACAAAAAAACAAGGACCATGGTAAGCTAAAAGTGTGTCTAGACCATGATGTTTAGTCAAACAACTCTAGTCTCACTCAAAGTCGTACTGTAACTCTACATAAACGGAAACATTGTGTATTGGACAACAGTTTCAAATAAACTACACTGTCCGCTGCATTACTGTATTTCCAAGCCCTACTTGTGTTCATGGAGTCCAATGATACAATGAATACAATGATCCAACTACTCAAACAGCAATCTACAACCAGTCTCAATTTCTCATGACATCTCCATTAAGTCGTAACCCTCAATCTGCACTGCATTCCATTTCTACACAAATTTCAAGTTCCCAGTATAAACTTTTAACATCGCTGTAAGTCAGAGCTGGGGGCATGTCCGCTTGCGGCGCTGAAGCCTATCAAATACCGCGACAACCTGAATGGAAGCTCCCTCTAGAAACTTATTTACACAACTATACATGCATTTACGTGACAAAGGCATAGCTAGCTGTCAATCTGTAAGCTGTGACAGAGTGTGTTCACGACGCATCACTGAATGTAAACAATGCCACTGAACCAAACAAACTTGTATATTTTGCTGATTATTGCTGCTGAAAATGGTCAATTATTATCATGTTTTGGGCTGTAGTAATCATTCAGACTGGGAAAAACATTTGGAGTACTATAGTCTGCCAAAAGTTTTAACAGATCAAGGAGAAGAGTACAAAAAAAAAAACTGTCTGAGGAACAAAAGGCATTTCTGGTTGGCCAAACTGAATCAAGATTTCCAAGGCAAGAATCTTGACAACATATGTGTTTGTTTTTATAATTTCCAGTCATGTAGGGTGAAATATTAGGCTAATATCTTAATTAATGCTTGTACGTATCTTTACTACCTTCAGTTGGTCAAAATATTGCGCACTTTCCTATAAGTCCTTCTCTATATGATTTAACAGCTTCCACACGTTCTTTCCATGGTTTATACAGCATGAATTAGCAGAACAACGTCTTCATTAGTAAATTAACAGTGCAATCCATGCTGTTGTTTACATCGGAGTATTGCCAATATGGCCGCGTATCTGGGTAACTGACCAAACCGTGACATAAGTGCACAACTGTTTAAGCTCCACAGTTCAGTCTTTGTAACGTGTTTTCAGCAATACATTTCTAACATTTATAATGTTTTCAGAAACAATTCTCTGAATTGCCTTTACACAGACTTCAAGAATGCATAATGGCTGCTCAGCACATCAAAAGTAAGTGAAACGGTAGTAAACTGTTGTTTATTTGCACTTCTGTGTATCTTTGTCTCAAATCAATATCTACAATTTTTCTTTTTTTTTTATTTACTGGTACTGCTAACAATAGATGCGTCCGTCTTGGTCTTCCAACTGTACTGGAACCTTGGCCACTCAGGTGTAATGTCAATCCCAGCTCCAACATCCAACATCTGAAGCAAATGGTATGCAGACAAGGTGAGCACTCAAGCCCAGGTAGTTCAGTGAGTGGGGTGAGACGTACACTCAAGTCCTTAGATCACTGGAGCCATAAATGGGCCACCTAAGACTTCTACAGAAAACTGATCCTTCGAAAGTCTGAAGTTCAAGGTTGCAAATTAAACACCTGCCGCATTCATGATCTGATCAAGCCTAAAAGCACATTAGAGAATAGGAAAATTGACACATTGACAAGTTTCACACTTTTAGTTTTCATCCATGTGAGCTCTATAGCAAGCAAATTCACCATCATATATCAATACACAAAAAAAGACAAAATGATAAAGCTAAGCCTGTTTAACTTTTCCTGAGACACAACAGAAACAAAGTTCTGAGTAACTTGGCAAAAATAAACTTAATACAAATCTGAAGAACATGTTTCATATTTAGGTATAGATCTTTCCAGTTTTATTTATTAAAATACAGTGACTTCAACATTCTTTTCATTGGTCAACGTGCTAAAGTATAGGATGAACAAAACAGAAGTGTGAAATTAAATTAAAAAGTATCCCAAAACAATCTGTGGACCATTTGAGAAATTCAAGAACATTTAAGGGCCATTTTTAGGGTGATTGTGCTGCCTGGCTCAGATGCAGTTAAGATTATTTAATTATTTCAGTGGGGTTAGTGACTTAAACAATGTGCTAGTCAAAAAATAAAAAGGCAAATGTAAACACGAGACTCCTGGTAAAATGATTCTTCATATTGCCACCTTCAAATCATTTATTCTTATCGCTGTTCAGCATTGTGAAACCTGCTGGAGAAAGACAGAGGAAAACAGACCTCAAGTTAAATCATGCAGACATCAATGAAAAACTAAATGAATAAATCAATTACTACAGTACATAAGACACAACCACTAATGAAATAGGAGTCTGAAAGTGAACGGATGATGGATTTCTGATGACAGGGTGTTATGCTTTACCTTCTTTTGCTGCACTCTTGGCCTTTCCACTCAAGTCGCTGACAACATTGTCGAACGTTGCTTCATGTTTGAGGAAGAAAGGTCTCACCACACGTGTGTATATGATCTGAGAGCCATTCCATGAGACTGGAGCCATGCACCACAGCAGAAACAGGCACTGAAATACATATGTCAACTTCACATTTGCTGCCATTGTTTTCAAAAATATATATTGTACGTGTCATATTTAATTGCACCTTTTGTGGCTTTGAAGGGATAGTTCACCCAAAAATGTTACATTTGTCATTAATTACTCACCCTCACACCGTTCCAAACCTGTGAGACCTTTGTTCATTTTTGGAACACAAATTAAGATATTTTTGATTAAATCCGAGAGCTTTCTGACCCTGCATAGACAGCAATGTAATTACCACATTCAAGGCCCAGAAAGGTAGTATGTATGTCAATAAAATAGTCCATGTGACATCAGTGGTTCAACCATAATTTTATAAAGCTACGAGAATATTTTTGTTTCCTTTGCTCACAAAAAGTAATGACGCATACGCTGTGGTACTCTTGTGAATGTGCGTCGACTAACACTGAAGAGAAGATATTGTTGAATAAAGTCGTTATTTCTGTTTTCTTTGTGCACAAAAGCTATTCTCGTACATTCACAAAAGTACAGATGAACCACTGGTGCCACATGGACTATTTTAATGATGTCCTTACTACCTTTCTGGGCCTTTAATGTATCAGTTGTGTTAATGTCTATGCAGGGTCAGAAAGCTCTCGGATTTCATCAAAAACATCTTAATTTGTTGTCACTAAAGATGAACGATGGTCTTACGGGTTTGGAACGACATAAGGGTGAGTAATTAATGACAGAATTGTCATTTTTGGGTGAACTATCCCTTAAAATTCTGATGATTTCTATTTCAAATAAACACAGTTCTTTTCTATGATGAACCTGAAAAACAATGCATCAGTTTCCAAAAAACTATTAACTATTAACACTGATAATAATAAGAAATATTACTTGAGCACCAAATGATGATGTGACAATGAAAACTGGAGTAATGGCCGCTGAAAATTCAGTGTTGCCAAAGGAATAAATTACATTTTAAAAGATATTGAAACAGAACAATTATTTTAAACTATAATATTTCACCTAATATTTTGTACTCAATTTTATTAGGTGTAATTTCCCAATTAATTTTTATTTATTTAAAACACCCTTGGTGAACATAACACACTTCTATCAGAAACATTAAATCCAAACTTTTGAGCAACAGTGTATATGTATAATATCAAGTTAAAATGCTCTAAAATGTGGTAATATTACACCATTTAGTTAAAGAATACACTATTCAGCTTTTAGTAACTTTTAATAAAATAAATAAAGTAAAAAAATAAAATAAATAAAGTAAAAAAAGGTTTACATCAACACCGCTGGGGCCAAATTCACAAAGCAGTAAGAATAAATTCTGCCATTTCCTTCTTATTGTCTTGCATATGAAAAAAAAAAAAGGTTAATAATATTTGGATTCCCCAAAATACTACAAAAGAATGTTTTTCTTGTTCTTAGGACAAAGGTCAATTCTTGAAAAGAACCTTCTTAAAAATCATTGTAAATGAAAAAAAAAAAAAAAAAAAAGCTAGGATAATTTAGGAACATAGGAAAATATTTTATGGATTTATTGAGTTATTTCATTATAATTGTTTTAATTAGGCATTAGCACATAACATTATAATGCTAGTTACTACTAGGGATATGCGTTCTTATGAGTTCTCTGAAATGACACCAAAGTGACATCAATGATTGATAACGTAAACACCAATGACTGATAATGTACACACATCATGACTATGTGTGATGCTACTTTTTACTGATTTTAAAATTCAGTAACAAACAACTAAAAATAGGAACCTTAATCTTAGCCTAAAATTACAATTTTCTGCAACATTCCTCACATATGAGAGTGGACACAATCACTGTAGCAGGCTGCACAAACACACATACACACAGACACACACAGACAGATAGAACACACATCAACTTGCCACAGTCTGTCTTCACCAAGAACCATCATGCAGATAAGAAATCAAACAGATAACACTAAAACCTGTTATTTTCTTTAGAAGAAAAAGAGTAAGAGAGAGAAATATTTGTTCTTAGGAAGATATTTGAGAACTTCTTATGAAATTTTCAGGAAGTATACTTAGGAGCATTCTTGCAAGTGTCTTGGAATTTAACTAAGAAATGTCTTAAAGGGGTGCTATTATGCTTTGTCACTTTCTGAATTTTAGTCAGTGTGTGGTGTGTATCTTTGGGCATAAAAACGATCTACAAAGTTACAAATCTCAAAGTCCACTCCAAAGGGAGATATTTAGTTTATATTAAAAAAAAAAAAAAAATCTCTTTCCTACAACAAATGGCCCTACAACTACAATGAACGGCTCCTTTAGACTATGTTTGTTTTCTGCATGCAATGATGTCACAACACGGTCCATTACAATATCATTAAATTAAATCCCACCTACAGAAATTCGAATTGTTGGAGGGAGGGTAGGGAGGAGGTGGGGGATTAGCCTAACTTTAGCGATGCAGCGCGGAGAGCCGCTTCAACGAGCCACAGCGTGGCACGTATAAGCACAAGCGGTGACTAGAGTGGCTGCTTTAGAGCAGTAACGCGCCGCAGACGTGTACAGTACAGGGGGTCGAAACACACACCGAAGCCGCAATCTACTCCAGTTGTGCAGTGTATGGTAAGAGATTTATTCCTCATACAGTGTAGATAGCTTCACTTATAACGCGAGTGTTTTTTAAAATGCATAAACTTGCACTAGAATAGCTAGACTGATCAGTGGTGATGTTTTTTGATAATGTTAGGCTGCTTTTAGCCTTATGCTAGAGCTGGTTTTGGGCAATGAAACTAAATATGTAAAATAAATACAGGTCCTTTTCAAAAAATTAGCATATTGTGATAAAGTTCATTATTTTCTGTAATGTACTGATAAACATTAGACTTTCATATATTTTAGATTCATTACACACAACTGAAGTAGTTTCAAGCCTTTTATTGTTTTAATATTGATGATTTTGGCATACAGCTCATGAAAACCCAAAATTCCTATCTCAAAAAATTAGCATATTTCATCCGACCAATAAAAGAAAAGTGTTTTTAATACAAAAAAAAAGTCAACCTTCAAATAATTATGTTCAGTTATGCACTCAATACTTGGTCGGGAATCCTTTTGCAGAAATGACTGCTTCAATGCGGCGTGGCATGGAGGCAATCAGCCTGTGGCACTGCTGAGGTGTTATGGAGGCCCAGGATGCTTCGATAGCGGCCTTAAGCTCATCCAGAGTGTTGGGTCTTGCGTCTCTCAACTTTCTCTTCACAATATCCCACAGATTCTCTATGGGGTTCAGGTCAGGAGAGTTGGCAGGCCAATTGAGCACAGTAATACCATGGTCAGTAAACCATTTACCAGTGGTTTTGGCACTGTGAGCAGGTGCCAGGTCGTGCTGAAAAATGAAATCTTCATCTCCATAAAGCTTTTCAGCAGATGGAAACATGAAGTGCTCCAAAATCTCCTGATAGCTAGCTGCATTGACCGCAGCTGACATGGCACCCCAGACCATCACTGACTGTGGGTACTTGACACTGGACTTCAGGCATTTTGGCATTTCCCTCTCCCCAGTCTTCCTCCAGACTCTGGCACCTTGATTTCCGAATGACATGCAAAATTTGCTTTCATCCAAAAAAAGTACTTTGGACCACTGAGCAACAGTCCAGTGCTGCTTCTCTGTAGCCCAGGTCAGGCGCTTCTGCCGCTGTTTCTGGTTCAAAAGTGGCTTGACCTGGGGAATGCGGCACCTGTAGCCCATTTCCTGCACACGCCTGTACACGGTGGCTCTGGATGTTTCTACTCCAGACTCAGTCCACTGCTTCCGCAGGTCCCCCAAGGTCTGGAATCGGTCCTTCTCCACAATCTTCCTCAGGGTCCGGTCACCTCTTCTCGTTGTGCAGCGTTTTCTGCCACACTTTTTCCTTCCCACAGACTTCCCACTGAGGTGCCTTCATACAGCACTCTGGGAACAGCCTATTCGTTCAGAAATTTCTTTCTGTGTCTTACCCTCTTGCTTGAGGGTGTCAATGATGTCCTTCTGGACAGCAGTCAGGTCGGCAGTCTTACCCATGATTGCGGT
Organism: Labeo rohita; assembly: GCF_022985175.1. NCBI lineage: Eukaryota > Metazoa > Chordata > Actinopteri > Cypriniformes > Cyprinidae > Labeo > Labeo rohita. Next base: position 26,523,989 of record NC_066870.1, read on the forward strand.
TTTGAGTAATGAACCAGGCTGGGAGTTTTTAAAAGCCTCAGGTGCAGGTGTTTAGAGTTAATTAGTTGATTCAGATGATTAGGTTAATAGCTCGTTTAGAGAACCTTGTCATGATATGCTAATTTTTTGAGATAGGAATTTTGGGTTTTCATGAGCTGTATGCCAAAATCATCAATATTAAAACAATAAAAGGCTTGAAACTACTTCAGTTGTGTGTAATGAATCTAAAATATATGAAAGTCTAATGTTTATCAGTACATTACAGAAAATAATGAACTTTATCACAATATGCTAATTTTTTTAAAAGGACCTGTACATTAGCACGATAATATCATTTATTGGCGATCTCGCAGGATGAGGATAGGACTCAACACTACTGTAGTGTATTATTTACTCACCCTCCATGCATCCTAGGTGTATATGACTTCCTTCTTTCAGACAAATGCAATCGGAGTCTAATAAAGTCTAATAAAGTGCATCCATCCATAATAAAAATTGCCTCACACAGCTCCCGGGCGTCTCCTGTAGCGAATCGATGCATTTTTGTAAGAAAAATATCCATATTTAAAACGTAAGATTCACTATTAATCTAGCTTGCGCTAACTGCTTTGACAAGGGGCATGGCAGTACTGAAACACAGTCTAAGCTGTTCACCAATCGCAAAGCACTGGGATAGTTAACCAATCATAACACATTTCCTTTTTTCGGAAGGCTGGCCTTCATTAAACCCAGAACTAATCGAGCTATTTGTGCCAGGCTGGGGAGAAAGGTATTGTAATAATGTAAATTATGTGAAAAATAATGTTTTCGAACCACCAAGCATGAGAGCATGTTCTAGTACACCCCAAATCAAGACTTTGAAAAAGAGCATAAAAGGACCCCTTTAATCTCTTTCTTAAGGAGATTTTTGTGAATCTGGCCCCTGGTTATTTACAGCTTAGTGCTCAAACAATTGCTTGGCCTTGACATACAATTCACGTACATTATCTCAAAGTAATCAATACATGCGTTAAGATCTATTCTAAGCACAACCGCATCAAACTCTCCAAATTCAATGGACTTATCATGCCACAGTAAACATCTAATTAAAAATGATTTTTAATTAGAAAACTGAAATCGGAAAAAAAGACATACATATCATTTAAGATCTGCAACTTAATCAGCTGCTAACTCATTTGTATAAATTGGCTATAAAGCATTCAGTCAAATTTAGAACAAGGATCAAAATTGAAATGAGGCTGTTGGTCGAGTTGGCAGGTAGTCAGGCATACTAAATATACACTATGCAAAACCTCTCAGCATGACCTACATACCAATACATTTACAGTCCTCCTACAGTAAAGCTAGCATACAACAAGGTGGATGGTTTCTAAAACAGATCTCCAAAATACATGCAAATACACGTTGAAAGCATAAATGAAATACATTTTGAAACTAAAACACCTTACCTTCCCAGCATAGTAAAAGGGAAACCAAAAGAGGAAGATATCAGAGAAAAATTCAGACACACTGAAGAGTCCATAAACCACCCAGTAGGTTAGCCATTTGGTGTCATCTTCTTTATTGTTACTCTCAATGGCTTTGATGCTGCATGAGGAACAAAATGACATGTGAAAACAGGCCAGTCAGTGTGGGTTACTCTCATTATTGTGCTTCCTAAATGCTGTGCAAACATATATATGTTGGCTGTTCCAGGTCTAGCAACTGCACCAATATGCATAGTAGACATTTGTGAAATTTGACATGTCACGGATACTTACGAGGCATATGCTGGGTATGCAAAACCAATCAAGTTGCAGAGGAGGGAGGCCCCATATCCAAATAACAGATAGAGTGCCACAATAGACACTGCACCTGCAGAACAAACAGAGACACATGATCACTGCCATTATTCAAATGAAGAGGGGCATTTATGAGCACTAATGACTTTGTGTCTGGTGTCAGTGTTGACACCTAACAGGATAGAAGCAGCACAAACAAAGGTGAACATAAGGGAAGTTGTCTTATTTATGTAGTCTAGCCAGTGCAGTTCTGCACAGACACTTGAGGACACTACATGTTTAAAAATAACCATTGGGAGCGGCTATTGGTAGAAGAAATTAGACCCTGAGAGATCCTACAAGAAATAGCCACACCACACATTAGACACTTCAGGTAACCAGTAGATGTAGTTGCACAATTGAACCCAATAATGCATTGGGTTATGATAATGCCACTTGTTAGATCATTTGCTTGATGCTTCTCAAACCAACATGTGTGTTTTTGGCTTTAAAACAAAGCGCAAAAGCAGATGTAAATACAACAGGGAAATAACAGATAGCCCTCGGGGGGAAAACTGTTCATGCGGCATCTGTTCTTGTCACACACACAAAGCAGAGTGATGTTTGATTCGTAAATGACTCCTTTTTAATTCGAAGCTCTTTGATGAATCGGGTGAACCGATTCTTAAAACTGGTCTGAGCTATTTAACGAAACAACATGAATGAGCTGAAATGTCTCTACAATCGCTAACTCATCGACTCAATAAGCCTCACTCTAAAATTTTAAGAAACAATGCTATGTACCTACAACTGAACTAATATAATTAGCCCACGTCAGAACGCAAAATACCAGCTGAATCGTTTTGTTCAGAAGCAACACTTTAAAAGAACCGAATCGGAGAAATGACTCGGACTTTCCTGGTCTTATCAGTATGACTCCCAGAGCCCTTTGCACTCATTTCCAACATTCACCAAGGTTTTACATATGGGTGGCAGTAACTTAAGTCACGTGTTAAAAGAATAAACTCATACTTTTTCTAAGAAAATCAATATTCGATGGTAATGTTTACAAAGAAGATCAACAAAGGCTGACAGCTGATAGCCAACTCAGCTTAAATGCATAATGTACGCGTCATATTCCCGACTAAATAATTAATGCAGCTTCCAAACGAAAGAGTAGAACCAGTCACGTACCTGTTGCAATGTACTGTTTCTGTACTCCAGTTTTTTCCTCTAAAACCGCTAGAAAATCCGTTACCACATTCTTCTCTTTAAAAAACGCTTCGTAGCGTTCTCTAACAGTATTTAACATTTTGTCCTTCCTCGTTTGTAGTTCAACAGAATGTAGTGACCAGTGCCAGAATTGTATATAGCTTTCCAAGTCAGGCAAACTAACACCGTACTTGCTGAAAGTTAGTCCCTCGCACAGGACTGGCTCATTACAGACAGCACTGCGCGGCTGCGCACAAAACTTATGGCGACCAATAGAATCCAATACTAATGTATGATTCCACCTCCCTCACAGGTGATTACGATTCTGTTGAAATGCTGAGTAGGGAGTTGTGCTTTTGACTGAGAGCACGATTGTTTTGAAGGAAGGAGGCGGGTTGGAGCGCTTCTAATGAAGTGTGGCTTTCTTTTTCCAGAAAAAAACACGCGCTCCTACTATTTCCTCAGCATTTACCCTGCTAACTACAATCCTGGTTGTAGGCCTATAAGCTGAATGCCAATAAATTAATATTTCTAAATTAAATTAAATTCAAATGTTTAAGGCCAATCCAAATGGCTATTTCGCCATGGGCTCCCTCAGACTACAACGGCATATTAACTTGTCCTTGTATTGTATAGAACACACAAACACAGCTCTTTCAAAATTCACGTCTGAGTTGTGTTTGTACCCTGGTGAAAAAACCAGCATATGCTGGTAGGTATGTATTGATGCTGGGATGCTGGTTTAAGCTGGTCCTTTGCTGGTTTTTGCTGGTCATGTTGCTGGTCAAGGACCAGCATGAACCAGCAAAGGGCCAGCATAAACCAGCTAAGGACCAGCATAAACCAGCAAAGGACCAGCTCAAACCAGCATCAAAACCTACCTAACCAGCATCCCAGCATCAAAACATACCTACCAGCATATGCTGGTATTTTCACCAGGGTGGTAGGCATGTTTTGATGCTGGGATGCTGTTTAGGTATGTTTTGGTGCTGGTTTAAGCTGGTCCTTAGCTGGTTTATGCTGCTCCTTTGCTGGTTGATACTGATTCTTGACCAGCAACATGACCAGCATAAACCAGCTAAGGACCAGCTTAAACCAGCATCAAAACATACCTAACCAGCATCCCAGCATCAAAACATACCTACCAGCATATGCTGGTTTTTTCACCAGGGTATGTAACATTATATTGATTTTACTCATAAATTCAAAACCTCCATCATAAAAACCCATAGAAAATTAAAAGAGAACCCATGGCTCTGAGGCTGATATCTTAGGCCTAGCCTATTTGTAGCTCTGACAGGCTCTGTAAGATGAAACTGTTTTACACAATCATAATCTGTCAGTATGTTACTAATCTTCAGTTTCAATCAAAACACATGCTTAATGGGTTTCACAAAATGTCTTATATACTCGGTTTAGCTGTTTATTTCAAACCTATCTGGCATTTTTAAAATTTGCCAGGGGAGGGAGCTCTCCTCTTCGTTGATAATGTCCCTATTCATCTCGTTTACAACAGCTGTCTGTGTTGGTCTCATTTTAACAATGTTGTACTTTGCTCTTTTAGCCCTGGTGAAAATGCCAGCATATGCTGGTAGGTATGTTTTGATGCTGGGATGTTGGTTAGGTATGTTTTGATGCTGGTTTAAGCTGGTCCTTTGCTGGTTTATGCTAGTCCTTGACTAGCAATATGACCAGCTAAGGACCAGCATAAACCAGCTAAGGACCAGCATAAACCAGCTAAGGTCCAGCATAAACCAGCTAAGGTCTAGCATAAACCAGCTAAGGACCAGCATAAACCAGCTAAGGTCCAGCATAAACCAGCTAAGGTCTAGCATAAACCAGCAAAGGACCAGCTTGAACCAGCATCCAAACATACCTACCAGCATATGCTGTTTTTTTCACCAGGGAGGTGCTGGACTGTTTTGACTGAACTTTGCAACGTTCATTTATAAAATTAGTTCACCGAAGAGAGGACATCAGGTAATATGACACACATGAGAGGTTTCATGATTGATTGCCCTTTAACAATAAAATGAATCAGCCATTAATAATTGCCATAAGAGTATGTCATTCAGAAAATATTTTCATTTGCCTGACTGACATCTTTGTAATACAAGTCTTTATTGAGAATATGAGTCACCTTATAAAATCTTTTTTTTTTTTTTAAAGATTACTAAAAAACAAAATTCAGTATTTTGGAATTCTATATTGTAGATCCATATTATTTCAAAATGACTTAATTTTTTTTAAAATATTTGAAAGACACTAATTTGGAAACACATTTGACCATTTTCACTCATATCAACAAGCTGTATAGCTGCTTCTATCATAAATCAAGGTTATGAATACATTATTCATAAAATACCTGTTTGACAAATTATGGAATAGATAATTTAATGAATTTTAAAAAAATACTGCTGCTTAGACAAGTATATAAGATGATTAGTACCAGTAAACATAGTCTGTGATCACCAGACATCTTATATATGACAAGCAATCAGCTTATTACTCTTTCCATATATTGCTGCGAGGAGTCAAGGTGGATAGATATCCACAAATATGCTGAAAAACAGATTTCAACTGCCAATAAGATTACATGCACTAATAAAATTATACTAATACCTTTGGGTAGATTATCATCATGGGTTTTAGCAGCACTGAAAGCTTTTGTGGTGAATTAGGATGTAGTAATATGAAATCCAGATATTAATCTCTTAAGCCACTTATACACCTGACTGACTAGCACCGTTGTTTGTTAAAATAGATAAACAAGCATAAAAAATGTAACTGATTTATTGTGGTTTAATGTAAATCATTAGTCATAACACATATTCAGGTGTGATTATTCTTATTAAAATTTTCAATACATAGGAAATACTGATTCTTCACTGGAAATGCTGTTGTGCTTTTTTTTAAGCGGTTGCACCTTTTGTTGTTATTAGGCCAGCATTAATCCATTTAATACTCCGCCCAGTATTAAAACACCTCTGGTACACGCACACCCCTGAATTTAGTTGATCTATAATAGCAGAGAGTCTGAGTTAAATGAGGCTATCATGTGTTTGCACATCTTCAGACTACCCACAGTGCCAACAATGTCACTAAACGGGACAGGCTTGTGTACCCTAACTCTTAAAAACTCATCAGACCAAAT